>NC_142499.1:16085038-16238690 GCF_965113065.1 Corylus avellana
TCTATATATTATCTTCTCTTGTAACCATGGAAATCATTGAATAAAGATGTAGTCCTTTGTGTTCTCTTCTTCTTCCCTTTCTTCTTCTTCTCTTTACATAACTTTCATCAACTTTTCTATATTTTTACATGGTATCGGAGCACTAAATCGACCAACGTCGTTCTAGTTCCTTGCCCGTTGTCTCTCTGAGTCATTTTATTAAGCACCTTAGCCGCATCACATCTATTTGTTGAATTGCAGGTTGCAAGCTCACTCCTTCTCCACAGTTACCGCACACCTACCTTAATCCTTGGTCAAACTTCTCTCTCACCTTCATCTCCGACCAAACTCCACAAAAAAAAAAAAAAAATCATTTTCAAGTTTTTCGTATTTTGCGGTGAAATCTAACCATCCATTGGTGGTTTTGCGGCGAGATCTGACCGTCCCTTGAAAATTTACATTGAGGTCTAACTTCTCTTTGGTATTTTACGGCAAGATCCGACCGCCCCTTAGTGTTTTTGCAGTGAAATCCGACCGCCCCGGGTTGTTTATGGAGAGATTCAACCGACAAACTGCCAATTACTTTTTTGTTTATCAAATTGAAGGAAGTTCCTATCATCAATTTGTGGGGGAGTGTTAAAGGATAAAATCTAAACAAATCAAGCATATCCCACTAAGTCAACAATCCCTTGATTTCCTCCCCATGTTTCATGCTTACTCCATATTTTATTCTATGATTTATGGGATGTGTTTCCCTTCATTAGTCTATATATTATCTTCTCTTGTAACCATGGAAATCACTGAATAAAGATGTAGTCCTTTGTGTTCTCTTCTTCTTCTCTTTACAAAACTTTCATCCACTTTTCTATATTTTTACATTTTGTCACACCCGAATTCCAAAAAGGTGACCAATTAATGCAAAGATTCTTTTTTTTTTTTTTTTGAATGAGTTAACTTTTCATTAATATAACAATCAAATAGAGCAAAATGCTTTCTACAATACCAAAGATACAATATTGAATCTTCACAACCCAAATATTATCTATGTTATGGTCTATGGTTTGCTCCAAGAAAAATGGTAAGTTTGGAAAACTCAATATGTGCATGCATAAAAAATAAATTAAGATAATCTTTAAAAATCTCAGTAATCTGTGAAATACCTCCTTGATAAAAAGTTATCTCTCTTTGGAAACTGTTAAAATAAGATGTCTTTGAAATTTTTTAATTTAAAAGTTTTCATAAAAAAATTTCTTCTTCTTTGATAACTCTTAAATAAAAATGACTCTAAATTGTAATGCTTTCATGGTAAAAACTCTTTTTTTTTGTCATATAAAATAACTCTGAATTATAATGCTTTTATAGAAAAATCTCTTTCTCTGTGAAATTTCGTAAATAAATAAACTATAGGTTAAACACATTTTTAGTATATGTGGTTTAAAGACTTTATTTTTTACCCACTTTTCATTTATAAAAGAGCCTTTTTTTTTTTCTTGAAACCATTTAATCATTTCATATATCATTGATGAATACTTTGAACAATACGTTCAACCATTACAATATCAAAAGCACATTGATGAGCTTCTTCTATTTGAATTACTTCTTACATAATTGTGAGAACACTCTTTGCAAGCCTATGAGCTATTTTGTTTGCTTATCGTCGAACATGAGAGACTCTACTTTGTGTAAGAGATTTCAACACAATTCGAGCATCGTCAATTACTTAGCCGTAGCGACACCAATTTTGCCCCTCTTTTCGTAAGGCCTGCACTACTTGTAACGCAACTCCTTCTAGCTCCACCTTATTCTACCCCATCTCTTTAGCTGCCCGTAAAGCAGCAACAGATTCAGCTATAATTGGGTCAGTAATATTACCTTTTGGAGATTGCAAGGCAGCCATCACCTCTCCCACAGAGTCATGTACAATCACTCCTATGCCTATATTCTTATTATGTATGTCTACTGCGGCATCCCAATTGACCTTGACAATTGCTTCAAAAGGAGTTGTCCAACGATGGCAAACCACTGTTTCTTCATCTTCTATTTTATGTTGGATGGTTTGTGAATCTGTATATTCTTGGATGGTCTCAAGGGCCTTCTGAACAAGTTGGTTAGGATGGTCAAATCCCCCACATGGACCACATAATTTCTTCTTAGCCATAAGTTTCGAGCGACCACCACCATTGCCTCCAATTCATCCTTATCCAATTTTTTGCGAATAATATCTACAAAGAGTATAAACTCATTATACATCTCACCACATTTTTGAAGCTTCCGACAACATACACTCCATGCATCTCTAGCTCGAACTTGGGAAAAAAGAAAGTCAACTTGACATTTATAAGGCCCAACACATATCAAGTAATTAATGCTTCAAAATAAGAGAAATGCTACAGTTACTCATAGTGTTCTCTTATTCCATGTGAAAAAAAAAAAAAAAAACTTACCCCACTAATCCCACATTATTTTTTTTAACAAAAAAACAATATCTACGTGGGATTAGGAGAACATAAGGAGAAACCAAAACATTACCCTTAAAATAATGCGTGTG
The DNA here is from genome assembly GCF_965113065.1 of Corylus avellana. NCBI lineage: Eukaryota > Viridiplantae > Streptophyta > Magnoliopsida > Fagales > Betulaceae > Corylus > Corylus avellana. The sequence goes on from NC_142499.1 coordinate 16,087,566, forward strand.
TATTCACTTGTGTATATTCCTTTTATTTATTATTATTTTTCTTAGATATTTTGAAGTTAATATGTACTATACACAAATGTGTTTGCATGGTGATAAAGCACTTTGATCATAGATCGAATACTATCACTACAAAAAACTTACCAATTTATAACGTGTCCACTGTTCATTACTTTTTGACACGTTACCAATTAGTAACGTGTCAATTTGTGACACGTTACTAAATATTTTAATAACGTGTTAAATGTAACACGTTACCAATTGGTAATGTGTCAAACTGCCACGTTACCAATTTGGTAACGTGTGTAAATGACACGTTACCAATTTGGTAACGTGCCAGTGTGGCACGTTACAAATTGGTAACGTGTGTAACTGACACGTTAACAGTTTGTAATGTGCCAGTTTGACACGTTACGAATTGGTAACGTGTCAAATTGACACATTACAAATTGGTAACGTGTTAAAATGACACGTTACTAATTTTTTGTCCTTAATTCGAATACTATTATTTATACTATTAACATTATATTAGTAATTCCATAATATATACTAAAATGATTTATTTAGTTTTCAAAATAATTTTGTTATATTTCATAATAATATATATTAAAGTAGGAAGAGTTCCAATTGTTGCTCAAGTATAAATTATTCATGTTACCAAAGTATATAAAGCTTTCCATTTGATATATTTATCATATTGTAATGATAGTTAAACTATTCAAATTAATATAACAATTATGAACTAGCTAGCGATCGATCCACTTACTCCCAATGTTATAATGTTATTAAAAAATAACATTGTGATTTTTAGTAATAATATTCTAGACTATATATAATACAGAGTTGCCTGGTGTTTTCCTAATCTTAAGTATATATATTTTTTAAAAAAACCAATTAGTTTGTAAGAGCCATATATATATGGAGAAAATTTTATTTGAAAGAAAATTTGATTCATTAAAAGAGGGCATGTTTCTCATAAGTATATGATAATTTTATATAGCCAGTTGAAAGACGTTTTTTTCGACACAATTTTTTTTAGAAAAAAACCTTGTCCAAAAAGAGAAAACTATATATATTTTTCTTGTAGTAGAAATTCAAAATTTGATGTCTATAAAAATTGGTAACATGCCACATGGCACGTTACCAATTAGTAACGTGCTGCGTGTGGCACATTACCAATTTTCATCAGGATTGCGCGGGTAAGGCTTCTTCTTTTTCCCCTTCCTTCTTTTTCTTCTCCTCCCGCGCGCCACTCTCTCCTTTTTCTCTCTTTTGCTCCGGCCGGCACAACCTCACTGCTCCAGCATTCCTCACTCTCCGGCATAAAATCTTTCTTCGAGCTCCTCCCGCGCGCACGTCCGCCCAGTCCTCTCTCCCTCTCTCATTTTTCTCTCTTCTACTCCGGCCGGCATTGTCTCCCTCCCAGCGGTCTCTATCAATCTGACATTCTCTCCCTCTCCAACAGCAGCGTACTGCAGGTATATATATATATAATTATATATAATTATTTATATATATTGTAAAAATTGTAATTACGTTTTTTTCAATTTTTTTATATGTTTACAATTTATTGTCATATTGTTTGGGGAAAATTTAGATTAAGAAATTGATTTTGATTACGAATGTAGGTATTTCGGTTGTGGGTATTTCATTACGGATGATTTTGATTAAGAAATTTTCTGTTTGTAGTTGTGTTTTTGAGAATTTTCTGTTTGTAGTTGTAAAAATTGTATTAACGTTTGTTTGTATGTTTGGATAAGATTTGAGTTGATTTGGTTAAAAAGTTTATGTTACTATCAACATTAAATTTCACTTGCTATCGGTGTTTGATTTAGCGTAAGGAGTATGAGGAAATGTGAAAATTTCTTACTGCCCATTAATCTATTTAGTAATTTCCCGAAACTTATATAGGAGAAAAAATTGTTGATAGTTTGCGATAATTAGGTAACATGAGAAGATGTGAACATTAGCTTATTTTGGAACTAAAGCTTAATTTCTGTGATATGATTCAGATTGTTTGGGGAAAATCTTTTTCAGTAGATAGACATTTGTTTTGGCGAGGAAAGATAAGGCAAGAGAAACGCAATAATAAACTTTTGGCACCTAAAAAAATAATAATAATAATTAAAAAAAAATATATTGGCCCTTATTTTTCTGCTAAAGACAAACTATGGGTCTTGATTTTAACAAAAATGTTCTAATTATTTCACAAAGGTTCTAACATGTTGCAGAAAGTGTAATTTAGTCAAGAGTGGGGTAAGGAAAAGTGTATCTTTAGTATTTAATAAAATAACCATTTATTAAATCCTCACCTTGGTTTATTTGACCCTATTCGTACTATATATCGATCTCAATATCTCCACGGTATGAAATGGACATCTAACTTCCTTTCATGGTAAACCAAAAAAAAAAACATAATGGTTAATTTATTTGTTAACATCTTCAAAATATATTTTCTTTAAGATAGGGATAGGGATGGAAATTATATATACATAGGTCAATCATAACCCGACCAATTTAATTAAACAGGTCAACAATTGTTTGTCATTATGTCGCATATCAAATTCGGTTCGTGTTGAAACATGAATATAAGACTGTATAAGTCAATGATAACTCGACTCATTTTATAAGATAAATGATAGAATTCATTCTCATTGTCAACCATCTTTTAATCATCTCCATAGTGAATAGATGAATTCACTACTTAAGATCAAACGTTAATACAAGCAAATTGTGTATTATGTTTACAATTTATTGTCATATGTTGTGTTGTTATATTAATTGTGAGAAAAAATTTTATGGTGAATGATTAAAAGAGATTTGGCTCAAGTAAGTTTTGTAGAGGGTATATTGAATTTAAAAAGAAAAGACAAACCAGAAGTCTAATATTGTGTAAATGTTAAAAAGAAAAGAAATAATTACTTAGATTAATTTTGTTTAGGGTCCCCATAACAAATGTATGTAAATTAATTAGTGGCCAATAATTTTGCTTAGGTTTATTAATAATATATTCATTTGTGTAATTTTTAATAATAAAAAAAAAACAAACAAACTAGCCTAGATTAATTTTGTTTAAGTTCCCTATAACAAATGTAGTTAAATTGATTGGTTACCAATAATTTTGCTTAGGCTATTAACATTATATTAATTTGTGTAATTTTTATTAAAAACAAAATAAAACACACTTATGGGTCAAGTCTAATTTAAGAGAATGAATAATGAGTCAAATCTAATTTTAATAACATGCATGTGATTCATTGATTTTTTTTACTCTCTTCCACCGACCCATGGTGGAAGAGAGTAGTGTATTTTCCTTGAATGGTATAAAAGTTACTTGAATGGTTGAGGCTAGTGTATTTTCCTTCCACATCTATTCATTTTTTTATTTTCAATTTATTACTTTTGTTTAGAGTCCCCATAACAAATGTAGTTAAATTAATTAGTGGCCAATAATTTTGCAATGGTTATTCCAAAACTAACCTCGACTTAATTAATGTACGTAGTAACGCTATGGACAAGAGTTAGATGACGAAGTTTAGGGGTGCGAAGGAATACAGAGACGGGTGTAGATCATTTGTAGACTTCGCAATTAGGAATTGTAGAACTCCAGATGGACTTATTGTGTGCCCCTGTAAGACGTGTCGAAACAACAGGAAACACCCGCTAGGGTTGGTATATGAGCATTTGATAGGGGGGAAAGGAATGTGGACACAATACCAACAATGAATTTATCACGGCGAGAGGTCTGTACGAGCTCCAGTTGAAGGCGCTCATTTAAACCGTTCTATCGCAGATGTGGGTGAAAACGCATAACAGGGTGGAAATATGCACAGCCTGTTGTGTGATTTATTTGGCATGCACGAAGTTAGGGAAGACAATTGTGAGCGTCAGGTCGAGGTGCAGGGTGAGGAAGAACACATTGTGCATGATGAAGCCGATGAATGTGACGTACGAAAGTACGAGTACTTACTTAAAAAGGCAGACAAGCCGCTTCATAAGAAAACCAAACACAACAAACTGAGTGCTACTATACATCTGTATACCTTTAAGTGTGTAGGTGGAGTTAGAAATAAGATATTCTTAGCTTTCCTAGAGTTCATCAATTAGTTGCTGCATGTAGATGATGGGGCTTTGCCAGTTAATACATTTGAGGCCAAAAGGTTTCTAAGGGACATGGGACTCGGGTATGAGAAGATATCGGCTTGTCGTAATAACTCTATGTTATTCTGGAAGAGCAATAAGGGGTTAGATTTATGTCTTAAATGTGGAGAATCTAAATGGGAGGATGAAATCCATTTAGACGAGGATGGCCACCCCATAACGTCAACTAAGCGACATCCGGTGAAGGTGTTGCGGTGGTTTCCAATCATACCACAGCTACAAAGGCTTTTTATGTCGCAGCATACCACACTCCATATGAGATGACATGCAGACGGCTACACAAAAGATAGTGTATTGAGGCATCCGGCGGACGGTGAAGTATGGAAGTCATTTGATAATTTATATATGAATTTTTCAGCGGACAGTAGGAAGGTAAGGCTTAGCCTCATCTCAGATGGGTTTAATCCTTTTGGGAACAAGAGCACATCCCACAGTACTTGGCCTGTAATGCTAGTACCATACAACTTGCTTCCTTGGATGTGCATGAAACAAACTTCTTTTATATTATCCTTGATTATTTCAGGTCCAAGTTCACCTGAAATGGATATAGATGTTTACCTGCAACCTTTAATTGATGAATTACATGAACTATGGAATGTAGGGATACAAACATTCAATGTCGCCCTGAAAAAGAATTTTATGCTCAGAGCACAGTTGATGTGGACAATTAATGACTTCCCCGCATACGGAGACTTGTCCGGGTGGCCTGCTAGGGTGGAAAGGCATGCCCTTGCTGTATGCATGCAACAAAGTCTAGACGGTTAAAACACGGGAATAAATTTTGCTTTATGGGGCATAGGCGATACTTGCCTATAGATCATCCGTGGAGGCGGAACAAAAGGACATTTGATGGTAACAAAGAACTAGAATGTGCCCCTGATGTGCCAGGTGCAGATGAAATCCTAAAACAGTTAGAAGGGATGGTATTTGGGGATGAGAGTACCGGTAAGTCAAAGCCTACTGATAAATCCAAAGAGGAAGAGGACTCATAATGATAATGTAGTGTGGAAGAAGAAAAGTACTTTCTTTAGGTTGCCGTACTGGAAAGATAATTTATTACGGCACAATCTTGATGTTATGCACATAGAGAAAAATATGATGGACAACATAATAGGCACACTGTTGGGCATCAAAGGGAAAACGAAGGACAACCTCGAAGCACATGAAGACTTGCAAGAAATGGGTTTTAGACTTACACTTCATCCGTTCATGAAAGATGGGATAATCTATATGCCCCCAGCTTGCCACACGATGTCCAATGAAGATAAAACAAGTTTACTGAAAGTTCTTTGAAATGTAAGGGTGCCCGACGGATATGCCTCAAACATTTCCAGGTGTGTACGACTTAAAGACCGGTCGATTTCGGGTATGAAGAGCCATGACAGTCACATACTGATGCAACAGCTTCTCCCTATTGCATTGCATGCCACGTCACTACCAGATAAAGTGGTTAGACCTCTTGTTGAGATGTCTGCAATCTTCAGAGGCATTTGTTAGACGGCATTGAGTGCAGAGGATATGAACCGTATTAAGGGTGACGTCTGTATCACTTTGTGCAAGATGGAACAGGTATTCCCACCCGGGTTTTTCACGAGCATGGTTCATCTTGTCATGCATCTTGTCCGTGAATGCCACCTCGGTAGACCGGTACAGTATAGGTGGATGAATCCGGGAGAGAGGTAAAGTTAATTCGACGTAAGAGTTACATTTTTTTGCCCTTCATTTATTTAAAAACAATGACTAAATGCAATGATTGACTGATTTTATATGTAGGAGCCTTGGGGGTTTCAAATCTAATGTGCGCAATAAAGCGGCTCCTAAGGGTTGCATTGCAGAGGGCTACAATGCAACTGAGTTGGTGACGTTTTGCTCTCATTATTTAGATAACGTACCAACATTTCACAATAGGCCGCAAAGAAACCTGGATGGGTCTAAAGGGGTGGGGACACGAGTCGATCTCGACAAATGCACATTGACTCAGATCCACCGTTATATTATGTTTAACTCGGACGAGTTTCTATAATTACGGATGTGATTCGGGTTAATAGCATAACATGTTCATTTATCTTACACCCTTAGTTGTGGATTATAATTTATTGATTTAATTTGAAATTGTAGGATGCACATGGATATTCTTAGGGAACCAAGAACTAGGGGGCGACTAACGGACGATCAGTTGGAAACCCAACATGTTGAGCAATTTTGCCATTGGTACCGTGACTACGTAAGACTAATGTCATGTGTACGTACTAACTTAATAGTATTTGCTTCTTATTTCTATTCCCTCACCACACTAACTATGTGTCTTTCATTGTATTATACTCACAGGTCGATCGTTTGGACGATCGACGCAAGAATGAAATGGGTCACAAACTAGTAATGCATTGTAGAGGGTTGATGATCTCAGCAGTCCAATGTAATAGATATGTTGTCAACGACAAGTTGTTTCGCACTCTTGCACATAATGTGGGAAAGAGGTCGCAAAATAGTGGAGTGTGCGTGCCGACTGTTGACGGCCAAATATACTTCGGGAAGCTAACCCAAATACTTGAGGTGGAGTATTATGACAGGACGAAGTATGTTCTGTTAAAGTGTGATTGGGCGGACAACACATTGGGCAGGGGATACGAGGTGGACGAGTATGGCTTAACATTTGTGAACTTCAAAAACCTTGTCCATAGGGGAGAGTTGATTACTGATGAGTTATATGTGCTGACTTCTCAAGTGGAACAAGTTTTTTACGTCGAAGATGAAAGGAACCCAGATTGGGCTTGCGCTATAAGGACAAAACCTAGAAACGTATACAACGTTGGTCAGGGTCAAAGGCCTCATGATGATCATGTCAACTACCACGAGAGTGAACCACTACTATTAAACAGAAATCTTGATGATTAGCATGATGACGTCGAATACGTTCGACCAGATTTACCACCGATCGAAGCGTATGTGATCATATTATATTTGAATATTGTGTACATGTAAAGCTTTGTTATCTATTTATACATTGATTGTCATTCATTGGTTTGATGGCGTATATTTAAACATTGATTGCATATTTGCTACATTGTACACATAACTAATCTGTGACATGCTTTATTTCGCAGGGTAGTATGAGTACTCGAGGGAGGACGACAAGATGACAGAGGACACAGTCTTCTACGCCACAGACTACAGGTGGACATGGGTCGAGACCGTACGACCCTAATGATAGTGAGGCGCAGGACGTTGCTATGCTCCTGAGGTAGCAGTCAAGGTATCGACCGATACTTCCAGAGCATGTGGACGGGCAGCCCCCTGCGACACATATTTATGTCTTCAACATTGAAGATATTGCAGGCCCCTCGAGTCAAATAGACCCGACTTGGCTTGACCCATCCCGTCCGACAGGTCTTACCCAATTCGGATGTCGATATGAGCCTAGTCCTCCTTGCGAGTCAGGCGAATCCCTGCGTTTGCCATCCCTGCCGCTGACATTGACCCAGCGAGGTTTGTTGCCGCACGGCTATTTTGATCGGCCGCCACACTGCAGTGCACACATGGATGATAGTGATATGCAGGCCGATGGCGATATGGAGGATGAGACAAACGACCCATTGGACCTCCAGCCCGTTGGACCTACTGGGCAAGTGTTTGGAGTCAGAGAGGTTCGGACGATAGATATGTATGCTAGTCAAGGTTGAAATATATATGTATTTGTTTATGCATATTATTCTATATATGTAGTTATAAGCATTCACTTCCAATTAATGTCGGTACTTATTTTTGTGTGTGTTAAACATCAATGCAGATTCACAAGATAAAATTGAAGTATTGTATATAAATGAGTCGCGCAAGGTGTGGGACATCCCCTCGGGAAAAGGATTGTGATGGAATATAATGGATTGTGGCAGCCAATAGGACAAAGCGGGTCAAAATTTAGGCAGGTGATGGGCAAGACTGCCAGGAGCGGGGCTTTCCTCAGGATATTTGACGACTGGTTGAAGGTACCCGACAACACGGAGGAGGATTTATGGAGCTCATTGATGGTATGTGAAACGTTATGATATTCTTAATTTACAATCATATGTACATAGCAGCTATTTTACTTATTTTGTGAAACAAATAGTTGATGGTGAAAGTACAATGTAGGGTTCATAATTTCCCAATTTCAAACTTATGCAGATGCAGTTCTATACCCCGCTTGGCTTGGACATTTAGGCAATCAAGAAGGACGCATTCCGTGACATGGGCGAGAAGTTGAGGCATTGGAGACATGACTTGAGAAAGAAACTCAGTATTCAGCACGATGAGACACCTGTGACAGTGAAGCGGAGGATGTGCAAGCTCCTTGGAGGGTACAACAGAGCAGACGTGGATACATTGTTGGAGAAATGATGCAATTTATCCTATCAAGTAGGTCATTAAGTTAATTTCAATTGTGTAGTTTTAGTAATTGTAAATATTATAAAGATGACTCACATATTAATAACGTATATATGTTGTGTACGCATAAGACTATGCTCAGCATATGAGAGAGATATAAGCATTGAATAAGACACCACACTGCACCGGCTCGAAGAGCTTGGCAAGGTTATCAAATGAGGAGGTATGTTTGCCATTTACCATTTATATAAATATATATGTCATCATTAATTTAATATACATACTAACATATGTTTGTTTTTTGGGTTTTTAATTACAGCTAATTACTACAGGCAGGGCCCCTACTTGAGCGAAGGCTTACATCAAGTCCTATCGAAAGAAAGACGGTAGCTACCCAAATCAGGAGGTTGAAGAGAGAGTTGTATGTTGTTTACATCCTTTATCTCTCATTTGTATTTGTGTATATAAAACTTATTTATGATTAACACATAAAGAACAATGATTGGATGTAATGTAACATACATGTGAGGATGGAGGAGCTATTGGAAAACGATCCTGCGGAATTGGTAGACGCTCCTCATGGGACTATTCGGTGGGTACCGAACGACGCATACGCCCAGGCGTACGGCTCTAAGCCTGAATATGCGGGTCATGTTCGGGGGGTTAGTAAGAATATTCTCCCTGCACACGGCTACATCCACTCTTATTATACACCATCGCAGTCACGCTCACAGAACCTTAGAAGCTCGAATGTCTCGCAAATGATTGAAAGAACACTCGAAGCTGAAAGAGAGCAGCACAGGATACATATGGCTGCACAGTTGGCCCAGTAGAGGATTAAGATTACTGCGGAGGTGACCCCGCAGGTTATCGCACAGATGGCTGCACAGATTGTGGAGCAGATGGCGGTATATGAGACCCGATTTCGTGTGCTTGAGGGCTCGAGACATGTCTCCGAGCCGGAGGTGACCAATGTTAGAGCTCCGCACGACATAAAGTCCCCAGTCCATGTGATTGTGAGGTCCTCAGTTGTAACATCCCCAGCTTGTTAAGGCCGAGTTTGCTACTTTTCTTCTTTCACAACAAAAGTTCTTGCAAAGATCTATAAGGTCTATCAGAGTACTTGATTTTGAAAGATACGAAAAATGCATAAAACATTTTTCAAGAGATTTTATTACAAGCGAAATTAGAAAACATTAAACTTTAGTTGCGGAATATCATATCATTACAATAACTTATATGAAAAGACTTTGAAAATTAATAATTATTCCCACCCCATTCCGGCCTTCTATTCCAGCATCCTTTCTACCTGAAAACAAGAAATAAAACTGAATGAGCCCAAAGGGGGCCCAGCAAGTAAAATCCACAACCATAAATAGTTTTACTCCTTTATCTCAGTTTTGAAAATCGTTTTCGCAAATAAATATAATTCTAGCCATAATAATATCTGTATGTACGGTTGCATCTCCCGTAACATATACATACTATTACATCTAGTAATAGATCATCGTTGTAAATCATCTTTATAAATCATCATCATAATGCATCATTATAAATAATCTTTGTAAATCATCATAGCATATCATCGTTGAAAATATAGTATCATTTTCTCATAATAGGGCCCATGTACACTATTACCCCTGTGCACGAGGGTTGCGGGTCCTTGTGACCATGGCACTGAACTGTGGCCACAGCCATGCCCGACCGTCAATTAACTCTTTCTTGGTGCACTCAACGGTCTAGTTGATGGAATACCACCTTCTGGCATAGCCTCCTTCAGTGGTTTCGCCTCCATCCGAGTATCGGTACCGAACTCTCATCTTTACTTATCTTGGGGCCAAAAATACTCTCCTCCATACATGTGCCCTTATTTCATAAACATTTATCTCATCTCTTGTACTTTTCTTTGTACTTCTTTTGATGCATCTTAGGGCAACATGTAGGAGGGTTTATCATCTTTTTTCTTTCTTATAATCATCATCATTTTTCAACTTTCTTTTCTCAAAATGGAAACCTTTTCAAATATAAACTTGTTGTACTTAGAAAGCGTTTAAATAAATAGAAACTTTTTAGATAATTCTTTTAGAAATCCTTCATGCATGCAACATAACTTCATAATACATAAATAAAATAATCATTTACAATTTACTAAAGAATGAATAAATAGCATGACATGAAGTAATTTTAGAAGGGGTAGTGAATTTACTTACCTCGAGACTGAAGCTAAAAGTGGTATGAAGGAATCTAGTTGCTCCAATATGACTAACACCACTAGTATATCTTTTGAAACTAATTTCTAAAGTCCGCTATCTCTTGTGTTCTTTCTTTCTTGTAGCGCTTGGTCTCGCCCTTTCTCTCTCTGTTCTGAGTAAACACTCTTAGAAAGAAGAAAGACCGAGTAAAAAGCGGAAGAAGGAAGAATATATGCAAGAGATGGGAGAGGAGATGAGTGGTGAAAATTCTGAAGGAGAAGAGCTCTATTTATAGGAGAAAATCAAACACTATTCTACCGTCAATTTACAATTATACCCTCATTTTACTATTTCACCAACCCTATACTATTTCACCAACCCTATACTATTCTACCTTCAATTTACAATTATACCCTCATTCTATCTTCAATTTACAATTATACCCTCATTTTACTATTTCACCAACCCTATACTATTTCACCAACCCTATACTATTCTACCTTCAATTTACAATTATACCCTCATTCTATCTTCAATTTACAATTATACCCTCATTTTACTATTTCACCAATTACCATTCTCTAATTACCACTCTCATAAATTTTCCAAGAATTAAAAATCCTTAGCTACAATGGATATTAAAATAACATCATTATCAAAATAATCTATTTAAATAGCTTTGAAAATTCTGGGACACTACATCAGTAGCTAGCCGATTAGGTAAAACTATATTAGTTTTTGTTTTTCTTTAAGTAATACTATCAACTTCTGAAATGACTATCAGTTTAACAGTTAGTAATTTTGTTTGGTAATCACACTTTGTTCGTATGTTTTTGGAACACATGCATGTGTATAACACATTTACACCATAATATGTGTGGATGACGTAAGGCTAGAAACTGACGACAGCGATCAAAAAGAAAACCCACAACGGACCCCGAGTGGACAAAAGTCTCGCTTATCAAGACAATGTACCACTGGTTCAGCAAGCCTGTACGTATACATATGACTTAATAAGAAGTTATTATCGAATATTTATAAATAGCGTATATACTTAACTCAAAATACTTGAAAATTAGGAATACAAATTAATATGTGTTGTGGTTATGGAAATGCTGGATACGCGTAGATCATATATATGTTTCATAATTTCAGATCATTTTCACATTTTGAATGGATTATCATTGAAACTATGTATATACCCTAAGGTGTGTGTTGGCAGTGTAGATATAACGTTGAAGTTGTTTGTCTGACATTTATACACGTCACTAAACCTGAATATTATTGAGTATGACCTTCGTATACTTTGACATTGCTAATCGCTTAGAACTTGATGATTCCTGATTGATTATTCAAGTGTTTGTTTGCTGATTGATTGTTGTTTAATCATTTGCAGTGAGTGCGGAGAATTCGACCCATCATGATGGTGTTCAGTCGGTTTTTTGTTGAGGTGTTTGTACGTAATGTATTCGTGAATCACTTAAGTTGTATTTCTTATGTTTTGTTGATGTATATATATATAGTTGGAATTATTTATTTATTAACAATGTTGATGTATATAGACAATGATGTATATATGTATGTTTTGTCGACATCATCTCGATTGATAGTTCGGATACGACTTGAGAAATGATGCATGTTGAAAGCAATTGATGTCGGGAAATGGATGTATGTTGATAGCAATTGATGTTGAAAAATGGATGTATGTTGAGAAATACATCCAAATGGATGTAATAGATATGGATGTATGTTGATGTTGGTAACAATAACAATTGATAGCTATTGTTATCAGGTGTACAAATAAATAAATTTCGAAGAAATTTATTAAAGACAAATTTATTTATTTTGCATGGTTTTGTAACGTGTCAATTTTGACACGTTACTAACGTTTAGTAAGGTGTCAATTTTGACACGTTACTACAGTTTAGCAACGTGCCAAAATTGGCATGTTACTATTTAGTAACGTGCCAATATTGACACGTTACTAATATTTAGTAATGTGCCCAAATTGACACGTTACTAAAGACACGTTAAACTTTAGTAACGTGTCAATTTTGACACGTTACGAAAAGCTTAGTAACTTGTCAATAGGGTTGGCACGTTTCTAACTAGTAACGTGTTAAAATTGACACGTTTCTAAAATGGATTTAGCAACACCCAAATTATTAACACATCAGACACGTTACTACACACGTTACTAAAATATAGTAACGTGTCAACCCTATTGACACGTTACTAAACTACCGTTACAAGATATACAATTTTTTGTAGTATCATTTTGTGACTTTTTTTTAAAAAAATTTTTAAATTATAATTTCGAAGTTTAAAAGTATTTGATCAGTTTCTTTTCCCTTTACAGGTTGGGCCATACAAAAGATTAAGGGCGGTAAGTTTTGTGAAGAGTGTTCCAAAGTCATCTTCAGGAAAGATTTTGCGAAGAGTACTCATTGAGAAAGTCCGATCCAACATATAAAGGTACCAAGCTCTCATAAAGCACTTGTCCCCCCCTTCAAGCCTTAACCAAGGCCAGCCTATCTTGTCTTTAACAAATGACTAGATCGACAAGGTGAATTATTGTTGTGCCGAATATCACCTAAATTAATTGACAATATTCAGTACGTTTTAACTCGCAAGTGCACAAGATCAAACGATAGTATAGTGCAGCAAATATGAGATCATTCCCTCGAGGATTGTTGATTTTATTTAGAATTGATTTTCTAACTTAAATATCAAGATTGTCACAAAATTGATATACTGAAAGAGATAAAGATAAATGAAAGTGTTAGAGGTTCGACATTCACTACTAATCAGACTCATTAAGATAACAATATGCCAATGCGTCAATCATACCAGTATATTTAATGTTTGCCAACCTAAGGGCATGGGTATATACTACTTAAGCTATTGATCTCCCTAAACAACGAATTAGGCATGGGTGTCTACTTTAATTCTTTTATTTCTCAAAAGATTTAGCATGGGTGCCTACTAAGTTGTTCTTTAAGAAAGTATAAATCTATGGAAATCGACAAACACATAAAACCTAGGGCATGGGTGTCTACTCCCGGTTTTCCATGTTGATTAATCCAAGTACCCCAATGACGAGATTCCTTGTCACTCTATTAAGCCTAGGACTCGGTCATTCAAATTAACTTAAATAACAAATCCATACCACGTGCATATGTTGATGAGGCACATTCATATGAAACCTAGGGCATGGGTGCCAATATTGAAATCCTAAAAATACATGATTAGAGCTTTAATCTAGCCCATAACTAAAGAGTTAGTTATACATAATTAAAATAAAGGGAAAAGAAAGAACCAAAAACGATTCCTAGAAAAGTAGCCTCAAATTCCTCTCTCCAAAGACTTGTCTCTGGAATTGTATATCTTTCTATGAGGCTTAGAGGTCTATTTATAGGCTTAGGAAAGACCTAGAAACCCTAGTAAACCTATTAAAATCGGAGGTCTAACTTTTCCTAGTCCAAACAGGATTAGGAAAACCTAATTTGGGGTGAAAAAGGAGTCAGGCCACATCTGGGCACCCCGAGTGCGCTTGATCGCAACGTTAATGCGGTCGATCGTAGTTGTGCGATCGATCTTCTGTGTTGGGCGCTCGAGCACTAATGCGCTCGAGCCTAGGTCTTCTGCGCTCGAACGCACGCTTCAGCTTTTCCCAAATTGCCCTTTTATGCTCAAACTTTCTGGAGATGCATCATTTTCTTCCATGACCTACAAAAACACAAAAAACACAAAAAGAAAAAAGAAAAAAGAAAAAAGAAAAAAGATATTTAGGTAGGCTTTTACACTTTACCCATTTCATTATCTTGTATTTTTGTCCTAATGCATTTGATGTTTATCCCTTCCCACAGATCAATCATTTTATTGTGGAGAGCTTTGTGGAGAAGAGAGCTTTGTTGGAGAAGATTGACGTGCATGGATTTGGCTTAAGTGCTATAAAATTTTTTTAATACATCTATTGTAATTTTTTAAACGTCTAAATTTATTTATTTATTTTTCTACTTTCTCTTTCTCATAAAAAAAACTTAAAATTAAATCTAAGCCCATGAAAAATCTCACCTAAGCCAAATTCGACATGCATCGCAGCTAGAGGTTACTCGGTATAGTGTTATGTGAATGATTTCGCAAACACAAGACAAGATAGATTGTTAGTTTTTTAAGGAATCTAAATTCTTTAGATTTGTTGAAGGAAACCTAAACCTTTTATAGATGAGTAATAATATTTTATTTGAAATGAGAAGTGAATTGACAGAGTCAAAGTTCAAACTCAGAATCTTTGACTCTGATACCATGTCAAATCATAACTTATCCTAGAGATAAATTTAATCATTTAAGCAATACTTTAACACTCTCTCTCACTTATTGGCTCAAACTCTCTTTTAGTAGGTGACGTCAAACACGTATAATATTTACTTAAAATGGGGATGAATGACAGATTCAGGGTTTGAACTCATAATCTCTTGCTCTAATACCATGTTAAATCACTACTTGTCCAAAAAAAACTTAAACTTATATCAATTGTTTTTTTTCTTGGGATTCCATTGCTTGGTATGTTAGAAGCTTAGAAATAGATACGTGAGTCATACAAGCAGGGTCCATCTATTGCCTTTATCTTTGAATTAACACAGCATCAAAGTAGACAACTCTTTATCTGGTAACATTCTCTTCGCCTCTCCTAAAAAACCCTAGCCCCTACGTTGTGTGAGCACCGCACAGATAGGGAGGAGGGGTGGCCTTCGCTGCCCTCAACCCTTTTGTGCTAGGCTATTTACCTAATGCTCCCTAGCTTTTGTGAGGTGCTTCCCCCCTTCTCTTCCGCCCCTTTTCCCCTTTAGTGTCCTGTTTCTTCAGCCCCCCCCCCTTTTCCTTCGTTCTGCTCAGCCCCTCTTTTCGTCTCAAAGCTCAGCCCCGTCGTCTCGTCGCCTTGCCATCTCCTTCGTTTTTCCGCAGGATCTGACTGGGCTCTTGGATCGACGCGAATCCCACCTCCTAGCTCTCTGACTCTGCCTTGGTACATTGCCCCTGCTACAGTTCTGTCGTGTTCCGGTCAGTTTTTCCTTCAGCTTTTTTCCTTCCGTCAAGGCTTCTGTTTTGGGGATTTGGGTGTTTTTTGCTTTTTATTTTCCTGGTTCTATTTCTTGCGTTTTTGCTTCTTGTTTTTCCTGTTCGTTTGTTTGGGTTTAGGTGTTTTTATTTCCTGTTTGTTTATTTAGTTTTTTGCTTGTTTGGCACTCTGTGTTGGTGCCGCCCTTGGGGTTTCACTCAAACTCTTCCCCCGGTTCTGAGTGCACCGCCAATCTCCTCTGTATCCGCCTTGCCGCCCACAATCCACTGCCAGTCTTTTCATGCGTCCCCTAGTGATAAGCTTTCAACGCCACTTTCCACGTCGGTTTTCGGCCATCACGTGATCGGCTTCCTTCCGGCTGTCGTCATCCGCATAGTGTGCTTTTCCTGTTGTTTCTTTCGGTTCTATTTATGTTTTTACTTGTATTTGCTTGTATTTCCGTTGGTTTTTTCCCTATACGTTTTTCTATTTGTTTTTTTTTATTTCGTTGTTTCCTTATTTACTTTTGGTCTAGACCTTTTGATTGTGGATGTGATTGATATCATGGCTTTCGGGTCGAGGAGGATGAGTTTTGGCTAGGAGTTTCTTTGCTCTTAGGGCTTAGGAATAAACGCTACCTATGTCTGTTTGGTACAGATCTAATATTAAACCTGATGAATAGCCATGAATTATCGGATGTTTTTGTAATAGTTAAATTGGTATGTTGTTGATGACGTCCTAAATGCGGCCGGAGATGAGATGAGAGTGATTTACAATAATGATGGCCTTCACATGTTGAACAGAAATGGTGGCCTCCATATTTTTTCTTGTTGGATGTTACTGTAATGGCCGGTGGCCTACTGCCTACGTGTCATAACATAGTCCTCTTATGTTGGATGTCATATCCTCTTGTACACACTTTCTTCGTTACTGACTCCAATCTCCGACATTTTCCCACTCCCCAAACACAAACACCCCATTCATGGCAAAATCCTTCAATCCCAAGACCCAAACCTACTCATCTCCACGACCACCCATCCACTTCCCTGCCAACCCCAACCTCTCCCTCACCTCCTTCCTCTTCCAAAGCACTTCCTCTTTCCCTCACACCGTCGCTCTCATTGACTCCAACACCGATGAAACGCTCACCTTCCACCAGCTCAAACTCCACGTCTCCAAGCTCGCGCAATCTTTGCTCCAGCTCAGAATCGGCAAACACGACGTCGTACTCATCGTCGCCCCCAACTCAATCCACTTCCCGGTATGCTTCCTTGCTGTAGTCGCCCTCGGCGCCGTCGTTTCAACCTGTAATCCTTCTTACACCATTCCCGAACTCTCCAAGCAAGTCTCAGACTGTAACCCCAAGCTCATCATCACCGTTCCGGAACTCTGGCACAAAATCGAAGAATTTAATTTACCTTCCATAATGTTAAGTTCCTCAAACTCTATGAAGCTAAAGTCAAATTCGAAAATTTGGTACTACTCTGAATTGATAAAATCGAACCGGGTTTTTGATTTATCGGCTAAGAATGTCAGACAGAGTGACATAGCCGCCCTTCTGTACTCATCAGGCACAACCGGGACGAGCAAGGGAGTGATTCTAACGCATAAGAACTTCATTGCGACGTCATTGATGGTGACAGCAGACCAGGACCGACACGGCGAGCCGAGGAATGTGTTTCTGTGTTTCGTGCCGATGTTTCACGTGTTCGGGCTCTCGGCGATCACGTATTCGCAGCTTCGGAGAGGGAACATGGTGGTTTCGATGGGGAAGTTTGAGTTCCACAAGATGTTTGTTGGGAAATTAGACGCCACTAATTCCTCTTCAGGATCTTGGGATCCAATCTGTCAAGAAAAGCAACAATACACAAGTACGGTAAATAATATTTTACCAAAGATACAGCTCGGTATGTTCCCAGGTAAGATTGGAGGAGTCACACCGGTCTCACTTAAAATCCAATCTTTCCTCGACAGAACATACACGTGTACTTTTGATTAGTACTATAAACACGCACAAACATACACAAGACAAGAAATTTATACGTGGTTCGGCCAATACTGCCTACATCCACCGAGTTGCAGAGATTTCACTACTTTGGGAGAAAATAACAGGGAGACTTTACAAGAGATATTTCAGAGAGAGATTGCACACAACTCTTCTATGTTGTGATCTGCAATTCTTATATGCCTAACACTAGACTTATCTCTCTATACCTTTTTTCTCTCAACCTTTCTTTCTTTTTCTCTCTCTATACTTGCTTGTCTTAGCACACTATGAAACAATGAAGCTTGATGCTCCTTATATAGGTATAGAAGGGTTGGTGAGAATGGTTGGTGAGAATGGTTGGTGGGAATGGTTGGTGAGAATGGTTGGTGCAACAACCATGTTCTATTCATTCGACGGCTTGGTTGGTGCAACAACCTTTACTATTCCTTTGACGTCTTCTAGAAGATACTACCATAGTTTACTCATTTGACTCCATTTTTCAACAATCTCCCACTTGGAGTCTAATGAGTTTGAATCTCAACAATCTCCGCAATTCCCTCTTCTGCAACTCGTCCACTTGTCCTCAAGCTTGAAGACCAACTGAAGTTGAGCACAACTTCAGTTTCTCTATAGTAACTGTTTTGGTTAACATGTTAGCTGGATTCTTGCTGCCTTGGATCTTCTCAAGTATCAACACCTCATCTTCTAGAAGTGATCTGACGAAATGATACCGAAGTCCAATGTGCTTGGTTCTTGAATGAAATGCTGAATTCTTTGCTAAGTGTATCGCACTCTGGCTATCACTGTACAAAACATTCTTATCTTGTCTGAAACCCATTTCTGCCAACAATCCCTGTAACCAAATCATCTCTTTGCTTGCCTCAGTTACAGCCACGTACTCTGCCTCTGTAGTGGATAAAGCAACAACCTTCTGTATCTGCGAAATCCAACTCACTGCAGTAGTACCTACTGTGAAAACATATCCGGTAGTGCTCCTCCTGTGATCTACCTCTCCAGCAAAGTCTGCATCTACAAACCCTTGTAGTTTTAGATCGCCTTTTCTGAAACATAGGCTTCTATCAGTTGTACCTCGTAGATACCTTAGTATCCACTTCACTGCCTCCCAGTGTTGTTTTCCGGGATTTGACATGAATCTGCTCACAGCTCCCACTGCGTGAGCAATATCTGGTCTCGTGCAAACCATGGCATACATCAAACTTCCAATGGCTGAGGCGTATGGAACCTTAGCCATGAATTCCTTCTCTTCTTCTGTCTTGGGGGACTGATCCTTGGATAGCCGAAAGTGACTAGCCAAGGGTGTGCAAACTGGCTTAGCATTACTCATGCTGAACCTTTTCAGAACACGGCAAATGTACTCCTCTTGAGACAACTGCAAAGTACCCATTTGCTTGTCCCTATTTATTCTCATCCCAAGAATTTGCTTCGCTGCGCCCAAATCCTTCATGTCGAACTCACTCGATAGTTGCTTCTTCAACTTCTGGATTTCATCCATATCTGAACCTGCTACTAACATGTCATCGACATACAGTAACAAAATAATGTAACTGGATTCAAACCTCTTGAAGTAACAACAATGGTCAGCGTTGCACTTGTTGTAGCCATGCCTCTGCATAAACCCATCGAACTTCTTGTACCATTGTCTTGGGGCTTGCTTCAGGCCGTACAAGCTTTTAGTCAATTTGCACACAAGTTTCTCTTTCCCTTTGACTGGAAAACCCTCCGGTTGCTGCATGTAAATCTCCTCCTTTAGGTCTCCATGGAGGAAAGCAGTCTTCACATCTAACTGCTCTAGGTGCAACCCCTCTGCTGCAACAATGCTGAGAACTGAACGAATGGTATTCAGTTTCACAACCGGTGAGAAAATGTCGGTGTAGTCAATTCCTTCTTTCTGCTGAAAGCCTTTGACCACCAATCTTGCCTTGTGTCTCTTGGAACCATCATGTTCCTCTTTGACTCTATATACCCATTTGTTGTGTAGAGTGTTCTTTCCCACAGGTAACTTAGCTAGCTCCCATGTCTTGTTAGAGATGAGAGACTTCATCTCATCCTTCATTGCAAGCTCCCACTTGCTCGAGTCCTCTACCTGACATGCTTCAGCATAGCATTCAGGTTCTCCACCATCTGTTAATAACAGAAAGTTCATGTACTTCCTGTTTGGTACATGTGGACGAGCTGACCTTCTAGGTGCAGGCGTAGGAGTTGGATCTTGTGGTGCTTGTTGTTCTGCAGTTTCTTCAGGCTCTTCAGGCTGAGGATCCTCACCAACTTGTTGCACCGGACTACTTTCTGGAAGATCATCCAACTCAACATACATATGATCATCTTGTATTGGACTAGTAGGTTGTGCAGCACCTCTATCCTTGTACATCACCTTCTCATTGAAAACCACATCTCTACTTCGAATGATTTTCTTATGTTGATCATCCCAGAGTCGATAACCAAACTCATCTCCTCCATATCCAATGAAGATGCACTTTAGTGACTTAGGGTCTAGCTTTCCCCTCACATGGTCACTAATGTGCGCATAAGCAATGCAACCAAAAACTTTTAACCATGAAAGATTTACCTTCTTTCCGCTCCATACCTCCTCCGGTATGCGATGCTCCAACGGCACTGATGGTCCTCGATTAATGAGGTAGGTTGCTGTGTTGATTGCTTCAGCCCAAAACTGCTTGGGTAGGCCTGACTGAATGCGCATGCTTCTGGCTCTTTCTGTCAGTGTTCGGTTCATCCTTTCTGCCACCCCGTTCTGCTGTGGGGTTCTTGGAACAGTCCGCTCTAAACGGATCCCATTCTCGAAACAGAACGTTTTGAACCCGGTGTTCTCGTACTCTCCACCGTTGTCAGATCTTAGCTTCTTGATCTTCAAGCCTGTCTCGTTCTCCACCATGGCCTTCCATTTCTTGAATACTTCGTACACCTCCGATTTCTGTCTCAAGAAATAAACCCATACCTTCCTGGAATGGTCATCAATGAAAGTCACAAAGTATGACTTTCCGCCAATGGACGAGACTGCAGCTGGCCCCCAGACATCTGTGTGAACTAGCTCCAGCTTCTCATTTCTGAGGGTTCTGCCACCCGTTTTGAAACTCACCCGTTTCTGTTTGCCGAAAATGCAATTTTCACAAAAGTCGATATTAATCGACTTTAACATTGGTAGCTTCCCCAATGAGTGCAAAACTTTGAGCCCTTTTTCACTCATGTGCCCTAGCCTTTGGTGCCACAGATCTGCTTCAGCACTTGCATTCGCAACAGCAATAGTATCCCTCATATCTGTGGTCATATAGAGGGTACCAGTCTTTTCACCTTGAGCTATCATCATAGCCCCAAATGTGACCTTCCACTTACCTCCGTGGAAGTGAATGCCATGCCCTTCATCATCAAGCTGTCCCACAGAGATCAGATTCTTCTTCAGCTCTGGAACATGCCTGACTTTCTCCAACTTCCATACTGAATCTGCATGTATTCTGATCCGAACATTTCCCATGCCCACAACATCCAGCGCCGTACCATCAGCTAGATACACTTTCCCGAAATCTCCACTAACATAGTTTCCCAAGATTTCGCGTATCGCTGTTGTATGAAAGGAAGCTCCTGAGTCTAACACCCAAGAATCAAAGGGACTGTCAACCGAGAGGATCAGGGCCTCTTGCGCTTCATCTGCCACCACGTTTGCAGAGTCGCTTGTTGCCTCCTTTTTCGGAGCTTTACATTGATTTTTGTAGTGACCCGTCTTGCCACAATTCCAACACTCAATAGTTTTTGAGCTGCTCTGGCTGTTGGAATTTCTTGGATACCTTGATTTTGACCTGCCGGCCCTTGATCTCGACCTTCCATGCCCGTTGCCTCTGTTTGATCTTCTGCCTCTACTTTCCACATTCAAAGCAGATCCGGAAGTGGACTTATCATCTGCCTTCTTCATGGTTGCATGAGAGATGATGTCTTGCACAATCTCATTGAACTTGAGAGTTGTCTTTCCAAACATGAGCGTGGTGACAAAATGCTCATATGAATCTGGAAATGATGCAAGCAATAACAAGGCTCGATCTTCTTCACTGAATTGAACATCTATCCGGTTCAAGTCGTTGATCAAAGCGTTGAAGATGTTGATATGCTTCATCACGTCCTCGCCTTCCTTCATCTCCAGTTTGAAGAGTTTCTTCTTGAGGAAGAGCTTATTTGACAAGGATTTCCCCAGATATATGGCTTCTAGCTTGTCCCACATATCTTTGGCAGAGATTGCTGATATCACATGATTTAACACATCATCTGTGATATACATCTCAATGGTAGAGATTGCCCGTTGATTGATATCTGACCACTCGGGGTTAGTCATGCCCTCCGGTCTTTCTTCTAAGGCAACTAGCAGCCTTTGTTGAATAAGAACGCCACGCATCCGCCTTTGCCATAAGCCAAAATTGATCTTCTCATCAAATGGCTTTATTTCAACTTTCATAGATCCGCCTGATCCATAATGTGGACTCCACTTCTTTGAACTGTCACTTGAAGAAGGAACTTCATGAGTGGTTTCGGGGGTTTCTTGAGACATCCTTCTTGTTGTATAAACTTGACGCTATTGCTCCCACTCGAACGGAACACGAACCGAGCTCTGATACCAATTGTTGGGAAATTAGACGCCACTAATTCCTCTTCAGGATCTTGGGATCCAATCTGTCAAGAAAAGCAACAATACACAAGTACGGTAAATAATATTTTACCAAAGATACAGCTCGGTATGTTCCCAGGTAAGATTGGAGGAGTCACACCGGTCTCACTTAAAATCCAATCTTTCCTCGACAGAACATACACGTGTACTTTTGATTAGTACTATAAACACGCACAAACATACACAAGACAAGAAATTTATACGTGGTTCGGCCAATACTGCCTACATCCACCGAGTTGCAGAGATTTCACTACTTTGGGAGAAAATAACAGGGAGACTTTACAAGAGATATTTCAGAGAGAGATTGCACACAACTCTTCTATGTTGTGATCTGCAATTCTTATATGCCTAACACTAGACTTATCTCTCTATACCTTTTTTCTCTCAACCTTTCTTTCTTTTTCTCTCTCTATACTTGCTTGTCTTAGCACACTATGAAACAATGAAGCTTGATGCTCCTTATATAGGTATAGAAGGGTTGGTGAGAATGGTTGGTGAGAATGGTTGGTGGGAATGGTTGGTGAGAATGGTTGGTGCAACAACCATGTTCTATTCATTCGACGGCTTGGTTGGTGCAACAACCTTTACTATTCCTTTGACGTCTTCTAGAAGATACTACCATAGTTTACTCATTTGACTCCATTTTTCAACAGTGTTGGGGGCGGTGGAGAAGTACAAGGTGAGTTATCTGTACGTTGTTCCACCGGTGATGATTTTGCTGGCAAAGCATAGTGCGGTGAAGAAATACGACTTGTCGTCGTTGAAGCCGATTGGTTCTGGTGCGGCACCTTTGGGGAAAGATGTTATGGAGGAGATTGAAAGGAATTTCCCTCAGGTTTCGATTATTCAGGTAATTGGCTGCGTTCTTTCAACATTTTTTTTTTTTCTCAGCTATGTGATATACTCAATTCACTTTTAAAATTTTTTTATAATTAAAAGATGAATTCAGCATCCCATGTCAGTATATCTCTTCAAACTAATGATTAATCTGTAACGTATATATATTCCACTTTTGCTTAAAAAAAGAAAAAAAAAATGCCTTAAAAAATTGGGTAAAGTCCACTTAACCTCCTTAAACTACGACTTTAATGACAATCTACCTTCCAAACTATCAATTAGGACAATTTACCCCCAAACTATCAAAACAATGACAATGTACCCCCCAATGCTAGCAAAATGATGAAATTACTCCTATAAAATTTTCAATAAGACAAAAATACCCTTAAAATTTTGAAAAAAAAATTAAATTTTAGTATTTTTGTTTTTATTTTAGTAAGGGTAATTTCATCATTTTGTTAAAATTTGGGCTACATTGTCATTGTTTTGGTAGTTTGGGAGGTAAATTGTCGTAATTGATAGTTTGAGGAATAGATTGTCAATGAAGTAGTAGTTTGAGGAAGTTAAGTGAACTTTATCCTTTGTAATTTTTGGGTTTTACCAATATTGTTTGTTAAAGACTTTCCTCCCACTTCAATACTATTCACTTCATTTTTTTTCAAAAAAAATTAACTTCAAAATATTCTCATTTTATTTACTTTTTATATCATATCATTTACTTTTTACTAATGTTTAAATAAAAAATTTACTATAAAACAAAACTTTTCAATACAAACAATTTTAATATTATATATTACATCAACTACAGTATCGAAGGAAAATGAGTCGAACGTATTTAACAAAATTCTTCCCAATTTTTCACACCTTTTCTCGTTTTTAGTTGATTTGACATTATTAACACTCAACTCAACTCAAAATTTTTCAAGTTTATTCAAAATTTTATATTCTTCATACAATCCAAAACATAAGCTCAACTACTTGTTTTTTCCTCATATTCACAATTTTGAATTCAGTTCAGAATAAAAAAAAAAATTCAAAAAATTTATATTCTTGTCTTATTTGTCATGCATGCAGGGATATGGTATGACAGAAACATGTGGAACCATTTCAACAGAAGATCCAATGGAACAATCTCCACTCTCTGGATCAACTGGAACACTTGCTTTAGGAGTTGAATCCCAGATAGTCAGCACAGAAACATTGAAGCCTCTTCCACCTAATCAAATAGGAGAAATATGGGTTCGAGGACCCAACATGATGCAAGGTAGACTTTTCATTTCATGTCTCCGATTTAGTTTCCCACTTTGGTAGAACATGTCTTCATTATGGAAGTTGTATTTAGACCCTGACAACACCTAACTAAAGGGGACAAAGAGTGACCTACCACACAACAACCAACCAAAATCAAATAAACCAAAAACAAATAAATCACAAGATTTTGGTTACCAAGCTAAAACCTTTGAAAAAATGTTTAAAATTTTCAGTTAATTTTAAAATCGCAAGAAATCATAAGACAACACCTAAAGTATACTGCGGTGATTAACCGAAATTTTTGGTTAAAATCGGTTATCGGTTAAGTTTGGTCAGTTACCGTGAGTCTTTTTAATTGGGGGGAAAACACCAAAGGCGGAAAAATTCTGCGCTTTTTCTTCCTTGCCATCTCCTTCCTCTTTGGAGGTTGAAGAACAACCTTGATCATTGCAGTGTCAAATACAGCTTTGACATTCTAAACAATTAGACAGGCTGTAGTGGGAGACGAGAGAGATAGAGGTAGGCGTGAGAGAAAGAGTGGTTTGAGAGAGGCTGCCAGCAGGACAGGGAGAGAGAGAAAGGAGGCAGGAGAGGCGTGACAAGGGTTAGGGTTAGGGTTAGGGCTGAAACTGAAAGAGAGGTATATATACAAGCCAGACGTCGTTTTGCGTTCCAATTAATTTTTTTCAAAAATGAAACGACATCGTTTTACTCCAACTTTCGGTTTGATTAACCCAACAAAAAAAAATTGTTATACCAATTAACCGAATCAAATTGACTTCTGTATAAAAAATTCATACCGATTTTCGACTCACAAAAATCGGTAGGCATTTAATTTGCCAACCCCTAAAAATAATGGCTTTAGTACATAGCAAGCCCTTTTGTCACACCCGAATTCCAAAAAGGTGACCAATTAATGCAAGGAATTTTTTTTTTTTTTTAATGAGTTAACTTTTCATTAATATAACAATCAAATAGGGCAAAATGTTTTCTACAATGCCAAAGATACAATTTTGAATCTTCACAACCCAAATATTATCTATATGTCATTGGTCTATAATTTGCTCCAGGAAAAATGGAAAACTCAGTATGTGCGTACATAAAAAATAAATTAAGAAAATCTTTAAAAATCTCACTAATTTGTGAAATACCTCCTTGATAAAAAGTTCTCTCTTTGGAAATTCTAAAATAAGATGTTTCTGAAAATTTTCAATTTAAAAGTTTTCATAATAAAATTTCTTCTTCTTTGATAACTCTTAAATAAAAATGACTCTAAATTGTAATGCTTTCATGGTAAAAGCTCTCTTTTTTCTTTTTCTTTTTATCATATAAAATAACTCTGAATTATAATGCTTTTATAGAAAAATCTCTTTCTCTATGAAATTTCGTAAACAAATAAACTATAGGTTAAACACTTTTTTTTTTTTTTTTTTGTAACAAGACATCCATTAACAAACCAAGGGGCCAAAGGCCTTACAACAGGAGAAAGAAAGAGAGGGGGGTGGATCAGGGGAAAGATGGAGAGGGGGGGGGGGGGAAATAAGTGGGAATGCAGCCCGAGAACACTCTTGCGGCGACCCAATAAGCCACATGGTGGGCGCAGAAGTTTGCACTTCTGTGAATTTTCTTTGCCTCCCAAAGAGGGGAGGCTTTAAGGAGTAACAAAGAGTTGGCAATCACTGATTGTATATGCCAGTCAAAAGTGATGGAAGGGTTTTGCAAAGCATCTATAATCACCGATGAGTCACCTTCAAGAGAGAAACTTGTGAGCTTCAAAGAGGCTGCTAAGGAGGCAGCAAGCTGAGCTGCAAGAGCTTCACCATAGATGGGATCACATGGAGGATTTATTTGGGAAATAGCCTTAACAATGTGACCCTTTGAATCTCTGCAAACAGCAGCCTGCACTGAAAATTTTTCCCTTATAGCAGTGTCAAAATTGATCTTGTGTGAACCTGCTGGGGGAGGGGACCAGAATTCTTTTACAGTAATAGGGGAGGAATACTTCCAAGCTGCTGCATGATCCAGAGATGTTCTTTTGATGGAGCTAGCCAAAGAAATGATATCTGGAATAATGCCTTCATGCACTGCTTTATTTCTAGAAAACCAGAGAAGATCACATAAAACCGAAGCATAAATTTGAAACAAGTGAGAATCAGCTTTAGGAATGCCAAAAGAGGAATAAGGATAGATGATGCCTTTTATCCAGTCTGGGAGACTAAGAGAGGACCAAGCTAAGGAATCAAGAGGCCATAAAGAGGATCTCCATGCAACTCTAGCAAAAATGCAACGAAAGAAGAGATGGGAAAGAGAATCCTCTTCTGAGCTGCAAAGAGGGCAAAGGGATTCTGAATTAGGGATATTGAAGATAGCTTTCAGCCTGACTTTAGAGGGGACAATGTCCCAAGCAATTTTCCAGAGAAACAAAATCAGCCTAGCATTAAGCTTAAGCTTCCATAAAGCCTTCCAAGAGCCAGACTCAAGAGGAGAAATGACAGTAGAGGTTCTAGGGTTGCTAATCAACCTATAAGCTGAGCAGGTAGAAAAATTGCCATTTGAAGAGGGGGTCCAAAGAAAAGAAGTGGAAAGGTTAGGGCTGATTGGAATCTTTAGAATTTCTTTGACACATGGGGAAGTGAACAAAGAGACCAGAAGAGGGAGATTCCAAGAGCCATTTGGGGTAATGAGATCCGATATTATCAAGTCAGGATAGGAGGACCTATTCAGAAGAAGAGGAGTGGGGGTGAAAAAAGGCACAGTAGGAATCCAGGAGGAGTTCCAAACAGAAAGGGAGGAAAAACTATGAATCCTATGGTAAGCACCTTGAGAGATGATTGGCTTAGACTTTAAGATGCCTTTCCACAGCCAAGAAGAGGAAGAAAGGGAAGAGGGGGAGAGGAAAGATTCAGATTGGAGATACTTACCTGAGAGCTGGGACACCCAAAGAGAGTCTGAACCCGTGAGGAGCTTCCAACCAAGCTTTGATATGAGGGCTAGATTCACATCTTTCATCCTCCTAATGCCTAAGCCACCAAAAACTTTGGGGGTGCAGATAGAGTTCCAAGACTTGAGAGAGAGATTCCTGGTTTTTTATGAGGGAAATCCCCACCAAAAATTTTTGAAAACCTTGTCTAACTGGCTGCAGAGACTCTTTAGGAGCAGGAAGGTGCTCATGGCATACGAAGGGATGGCTGCAGCCACAAAATTGATAAGCATCAACCTTCCAGCTTGAGAGAGGGACTTTGCACGCCATCCATCCATCTTAGATTTAACTCTATCAAGGATATTGAGGAAATCTGCTTTTTTGGAATTGCCTAAGAGGATAGGGAGACCAAGATAAATAGACTTTGATGGGTTTTTGGAGTAGGGCAAGATATCAAGAATCATTGCAGCAGTGGTGAGGTTGGTGTTTTTTGAGAATCTTATAGAAGATTTTCCATTATTAATGGATTGGCCAGACCAGAGGCAGTATTTCTTAAGGCAAGAACAGATACTATTGGCTTCTTTCAGGGTGGCTTTACCAAAGATCAAGAGATCTTCAGCAAAAAGGAGGTGGTGGATGGCTGGGGTATTCCTGGAGATTTTCAGCCCTTTGATGTTTCCTAGAGTTTCTTCTCTAAACAGCAATCTAGATAGGACTTCTGTGCCTAAGATGAAAAGGAAAGGAGAGAGGGGATCACCTTGACGAAGGCCTCTCTCGGGGGAAAACTGACCAAAGGGGCCTCCATTAATAAGAATGGAGAAAGAAGAAGAGGAGATGCATAGTCTGATCCAGTTAATCCAAGATGGATGGAATCCCAACTTCTTCATAACAGATAATATGAAATCCAATTCCATTTTGTCAAAAGCTTTCTCCATATCCATATGAAGAAACATGAAACCCCCTTTTCCTTTTTTGCTTTTGAACGAATGCAGAAGCTCATGGGCCAGAATGGTGTTGTCTTGGATATTTCTGGAAGGAACAAAAGCTGATTGCAGGGGAGATATGATCTTGGGGAGCAAAGTCTTCAATCTAGTGGCCAAAATTTTTGTAATAATTTTGTAGACAATGTTACACAAGCTGATAGGCCGCAAATGGTGCACTGAATGAGAACCCTGCTGCTTTGGAATCAAAGCAATGTGAGAGTGATTTTGCTCCTGCTGCAGATGATGATTCTGGAAAAAATTTCTAATGCAAACAAGAACATCAGTTTTGACAATGGACCAGTATTTCTTATAAAAGAGAGCTGTGAACCCATCCGGACCAGGAGCTTTAGTTGATCCTAAACTGGAGAGGGCTTGAACCACCTCTTCTTCAGGAGGTAAGGCACATAAGAAAGAGTTGTCCTCTGCAGAGACAACAGGATCAAAAAGACTAAGCATATCTTCTTCAATAGGAGGAACCGAGGAGGAGAACAAATTGGAGAAATGGGACACAAAATTCCCTCCAATTTCAGCTCTATCAGAAATCCAAGCCCCTTCATTTGTCTTCAAAAAGTTTACTACATTTGATCTTCTTCTAATCAGAGTAGAGGAGTGGAAAAATCTGGTGTTGAGATCCTTACACTGCAACCAAGTTTCTCTGGATTTCGACCTCCAAAGAGATTCTTCTTTAATCAATAAACCATCAAGTTCTTTTTTCAGCAGAGATTCTTGCAAGCTAGCTTGGGAGCTGGGAGGGGAAATATGGACCTGATCAATCTTAAACAGAGAGGACTTGATCTTTGCTTGAATGTTACCAAAAATAAGGTTGTTCCACCTTTTAAGGGCTGCTTTTGTTTGAGCCAGCTTCTTCACCAGAACAAGGCCTGGATGGCCAGAAACCAAATGCTTCCAAGTAGCTGCAATGACCAGACCACAAGAGGGATCCAGAGTCCAGAATTCTTCAAATTTGAAAGGTCTAGGCAAAAAGGAAGAGGTAGTATTAGTGTTTAGAGAGATGGGGTTATGATCTGAGATGGAGGCCAGGAGTTGGATAAGAGAGAAATCAGGGTGAAGATGAACCCAATCTAGGGAGGCTAAACCTCTATCAAGCTTTTCTTTAATAGTAGCAAAACCTTTTCTATTGTTACACCAAGTGAAGGGGTTACCGACAAAGCCAAGGTCCACCATGCCATGCTGATCTATAAAGTTTCTGAAGGGACAGTGGGAGGAGCTAGCAACAGGTCTGCCTCCAAGTTTTTCAGATTGATCCAGTACAAAGTTGAAATCACCAATGCAGAGCCATGGACTAACAAAAGCCTCACCAGCATCAGTGAGAGAATCCCAGAAGGCTAGTTTGTTTTTCTTTTCTGGGGGGCCATATATACAAGATAGGATCCAGGGGCAGTTGGGAGGGTCAGAATAACACCAAGCTGTGATGTTGTTCTTATTTGTGAGAAAGCTTTCTAGTTCCACGCCTAACCTCCAGGCAAGAACAAGACCACCACTAGAACCAATAGAAGCAACTTGAGTCATCAAGTAGAAACCAAGACGATTCAGAATAGAGGAGACTTGAGAAGGAGAAGTTTTTGTTTCAGAGAGAAAGAGAACATCAGGGCTATTGGCTCTGATCAAAGCCCTGAGACCACGAACTACAGCAGGACGAGAAATCCCTCTGCAGTTCCAAGATAAAATCTTCATATGCTGCTGGGGGACACCACATGGTCCCCTAATTCAGTGGATACAATATTAACTGGCACAACAGAGGCAGCAAGAGAGATAGAAGGTATAACCATTTTCTTTTTTCTAGAAGCTTTGAAGAAAAACCTTGTTGGGAGCTGCAGAAATTTGTTTGGAATGGAGTCCATAGGAGTGGGAGATTCCTATTCATCAGGTGTGAGAGCTATCAGAGGCGAGCTACATGAGCCTTTCTTGCATGGGAGAAGATCCCCAGTCAGCCTAGCTCTTTTCTTTTTAACCAGAGAAGGGTTATAACCTATAGGGGAAGGCTTTACAGGTTTGTGTAGGCGTGGTGGGAAGAGGGAAGAACGAGTGTTTTTTGAGGGGCTAGCTTTTTTGGAATTGTTTGAAATTTTTTTCCCGGGGAGAGTTGAAGGGTTAGTTAAAACCGTTGGTGTGAAAGTGAAAACTGATGTGGAGGGGAGAGGTAGAGACATGTTTGGGCTTAATGGGAGACTAATGAATAGAGAAGGTTCGGCTTTAGTGGAGGGCCCAGGTAGATCCTGGTTCGAGACTAACGAGCAGTGGGAGTGAGGAGATAACTGATTAGGAGGTTGGGATATGGGATGGATAAGAGATTGATGTGGAGTTGGTGGTATGGCTGTGTTGTCCAATGCAGAAGCGGTGGAGGGGATAAAGGTGATGGCATTTAATGAAGGAGAGGTGGGGAGTGATGTGACAAATGTTTGAGATATTTTCTGCTGCATGAGACGTGTAGAGTCTAGCTGAGTTTGGGCATTGTGAACAGGAGTTCGGCCAGCTTCACTAGACTGAGTTAACTCATTTGGCCTATTTTGAGAAGATGAAGGTTGTGTTTGGGTTATGGTAATGGCAGGGCAGGTTTTTGTAATGGGGGAGTTTGAGAGCATGTTAGAGAAGATGTTAACTTGGAGAGAAACAGCATACTTTTCAGGAAATCTATCTTCGGGTGGAGCAGTGCAATGGAAGAGTTTATGACCAATCCTTCCACAAGAAGAGCAGTATATATCCAATCTCTCATATTTCAGAAAAATCTAGAGAGACTCACCTCCATCTCTACGAAAGGTGAACCCAGGCTTCAAAGGGTTTCCCACTTCAATATCCACAAGGAGCCTTAGAAAGCTTCTGAACGTTTTCTTTTCACCACTTAATGCATCTACCTTGATAAGCTTTCCCAGGCCTTTCCCAATAGATATGGCAATCTTTGTAGTCATATTGATTAGAGGAAGACTGTGAACTTGGATCCAAAAGGGGGCTTTGTTGAAAGGTAGTTCACCTAAAGTAGCTTGTGGATGCCATTGCTGGAGAATGATGAGGAAGCCATTGACATTCCAAGTGACTTGTTTCTGAATTCTTGCTAGGTGTTCAGGCTTGGAAAGTTTGAACAGAAATTTGTTTGGTCCTAAAACAGCATGCGAGAAGGGGACGGTAAATTCCCAAGCTTTTGAAAGGGCTACAAAGACAGCCTGGTTGTTTTGAGTTTTATGAGAGATGACATGTCCTACCAAAGGTAGGCATTCATCCGTGGCTGTTTCAGCTTTTAAGGACTCAATCTGGGATGAAGGATCATCCCAAGAGAGAGCCTCTGTCTGGGCAATAAGACTCTCAATATCCATAGGGGAGAAAGGTAGAGAGAAAAAGGATGAGAAAGGAGTAAAAAGGAGTAAGAGAAGGAGAAAAGGTTTCAGGTTGACTGGGAGGAGGAAGAAAAGTTCAGGGGAAAACTTTCTTCAAGAGGAGCTCTTTCAGAGAGAGAGAGCGAGGAGGTTAAACACATTTTTAGTATACATGGTTTAAAGACTTTATTTTTTACCAACTTCGGTTTTAAATGGTAGCTTTCTTATGATTAAAAAGGGAGATAATACTTTTGTTCAACTTCCATCCATAAAATTAACAAAAATCCATGTGGCCAAATGATGAGATCACACGTGGCCATACGCTCATTAAAAATTAAAAATTGTATCAATATTTTTTTTAATTAAAAAAAAAAAAAAAACAAGATAACTTCCTTAGTCTTGAAAACAATCTTATATCACTTAGTTTATTATTCCTTGTCTTATAGATTCCATATTGCAAGTATGACTCATGTAGGGTCTAAAAATCCTTTCAGGTTACCATAACAATCCCGAAGCCACAAAGCTAACTATAGATGGACAAGGATGGGTACACACAGGAGATCTTGGATACTTCAATGAAGAGGGACAATTATTTGTTGTAGATCGAATTAAAGAGCTCATCAAGTGTTATGGTTTCCAGGTTACTTCGCCATGCTAACCATTTATTATGGAGAAGTTTAAAATTCTTGTTTCTTCTATATTTGTATGAATAATCCATCATCAATACATACAACTCTTTCTACTATCGTCTAATTTCCAGTGTTCTAGATTCCATTGAAATCATGGCAAAACTCTGTTGATTCTTCAACTTGTGTGGAGGAATCCAGCCTCACAAATGAGCATGAATATTGTTTGTTAGGTGGCACCGGCAGAGCTTGAAGGGATGCTGCTTTCTCATAATGAAATATTAGATGCTGTTGTGATACCGTAAGTAGGAGAATCATAGAATCCTTTTTCCCCTGCTGCTATTGCCTTTATCTTTGAAATTAACACTTCATCAAATCAAAGTTATATCTTAATTTCTATTTGTAGATTCCCCGACACTAAAGCTGGTGAGGTCCCAATTGCATATGTTGTTCGCTCCCCAAACAGCTCGCTAACAGAAGAAGATGTCCAGAAATTTATTGCCAAGCAGGTAAGGATGGGGGGCCTGAAAAGCATAAGTTTTTAGACAAGGAAATAGTAGTTTTTATAAGTGAGATGCTGAACACCATTATAGTAGTCTCTTTTGAATTGAGAAATGCTATAGCATTTATCTCAATCTTCTTTTCATTTTCTTCATCCTTTTATTTTTTTTTAAAAAAAAATAATTATTTGATCTATAGAATCTACCTAAATGAAGGTGTAAGTCCTACAGATCTAATAGTTGATTATTTTTTTTTTTAAAAAAAAAAAAAAAAAAAGTATGGAGAAAGATGGAAGAAGAATGAGAGAATACTATGTACCAGTTCTCTTTTGGATTATGGATGCATCCTCTTTTTGCCTATATATATATGGTTTGTGAATGTTTTAAATAAAGGTATTAAAGAGCTTTATTAAAAGCACATTGAGGAGCTTCTTCTATATGAATAACTTCTTATATAATTGTGAGAGCACTCTTTGCAAGCCTATAAGCTACTTCGTTCGCTTCTCGTCGAATATGAGAGACTCTACTTTGTATAAGAGATTGCAGCACAATTCAAGCATCGTCAATTACTTGGCCATAGCGACACCAATTTTGTCCCTCGATCTTTTCGTAAGGCCTGCACTACTTGTAACGTATCTCCTTCTAGCTCCACCTTAATTCACCCCATCTCTTTAGCAAAAATAATTGCCCGTAAAGCAGCAATAGATTCAGCTATAATTGGGTCAGTAATATTACCTTTTGATGATTGCAAGGTAGCCAGCACCTCTCCCACAGAATCACGTACAATCACTCCTATGCCCATATTCTTATTATGTATGACTACTGCGGCATTCCAATTGACCTTGACAATTCCTTCAAAAGGAGTTGTCCAACGATGGCAAACTATTGTTTCTTCATCTTCCATTTTATTTTGGATGGCTTGTGCATCTGTATATTCTTGGATGGTCTCAAGGGCCTTCTGAACAAGTTGGTTAGGATGGTCATAGACCCCCCACCCACCCACCCCACCCCAATTCCTTCAGAAGGAGTTGTCCAACGATGGCAAACTATTGTTTCTTCATCTTCCATTTTATTTTGGATGGCTTGTGCATCTGTATATTCTTGGCTCAAGGGCCTTCCGAACAAGTTGGTTAGGATGGTCAACCCCCCCCCCCAATGGACCACATATATTATTTCTTCTTAGCCACAAGTTCCAAGCGACCACCGCCATTGCCTCCAATTCATCCTTATTGCGCATAATATCTACAAAGAGTATAAACTCTATACATCTCACCGCATTTTTAAAGCTTCCGACAACGTACACTCCATGCATCTCTAGCTCGCACTTGGGAAAAAAAAAAGTCAACTTGACATTTATAAGGCTCAACACATATCAAGTACTTAATGCTTCAAAATAAGAGAAATGCTACAGTTCCTCATAGTGTTCTCTTGATCCTATTTGGAAAAGCGAAAGCAAAAAAAAAAAAAACTTACCCCACTAGTCCCACATTTTTTTTTTTTTAAAAAAAAACAATATCTACGTGGGATTAGACGAACACGAGGAGAAACCATAACATTCTCCTTAAAGTAATGCGAGTGTGTATTCACTTGTGTATATTTCCTTTTATTATTATTATTATTATTATTATTATTATTATTATTATTTTTCTTAGATATTTTATAGTTAATATGTACTATACACAGATGTGTTTGCATGGTGATAAAGCACTTTCATCATAGAGCGAATACTATAGGTTATTTAGTGACTTTTTTTTATTTTTAAATTATAATTTTGAAGTTTAAAAGTTTTTGATAAGTTTCTTTTGCCTGTACAGGTTGCGCCATACAAAAGATTAAGGGCAGTAACTTTTGTGAAGAGTGTTCCAAAGTCAGCTTCAGGAAAGATTTTGCGAAGAGTGCTCATTGAGAAAGTCCGATCCAACATATAAAGGTACCAAGCTCTCATAAAGCTCTTGTCCCCCCTTCAAGCCTTAACCAAGGCCAGCCTATCTTGTCTTTAACAAATGACTAGATCGACCAGCTGAATTATATTAATAAATAATCATGTGTGTGTGTATATATATATATATATACTACAGAAGAAAATCAAGGATTTGCGTTGTTTTTTAGATGATGTGATAAATAATAATGTGAAGAAGTTCACGTCGTTTTATTCACTTCTTTTTCTTTTTCTTTTTTTTCTTTCATATAATCAAATTTGGACAAATAAGTGATCAAAATATCAAAAAGGGGTGAATTCGAAAAATAATAGTGCAAATAAACGAACTAAACTAGGAAATTGGCCAAATAAATGGCTCGATCCTCTCAAAGGGACTGTGCACATAAAGCAGTTATAAAAGCAAAAGGAGCACATGAAGATTGACAAACCTCAAGCGTGTCATAAATCCTAATTACATGTGTAAGAACTTTAAGATATCCAAACCCATCTGCCCCTCAGCACAGAACAACATCATCCACCCGAAAGAAGTCGATGCAGGAAACACACTGGAACCGAAGAGAAGGGAGTACCGACTCCGGAAGCACTAGTCAAATAGTAGTGACGGCAGTTAGGGCTGAGTATCGGTCATATCGGTCCAGTTAATGGGCTTACCGGTTACCGACCGATAAGCTATCGGTTAACCAAAACCTAACCGATTACCGACCGATAAGAAATGTTATCGAAAATTATCGGTCATATCGGTAATCGGTTAACCGGTCGGTTAAATCGGGTTTTTCTGGACTTTTTATTGGGCTTTTAACTGGTTGCTAATTGGGCAAAAAATTAATTGTTTTGGAGGCCCAAATACCTTTTGTTGGGCTAAAGCCTAAAATAACTTATTAAAAATTAGTTATTTTGGGGTATATTTTTTGCTAAAATAACTTATTGAAGCTTTTTTTTATATATTGATCCACTACAATATAAAATAAAAATCAAATGAATAAACTGCCAAATGCATGTAATGCTTTAGGAGACTTTTTTTTTCTTTTTTTTTTTTCAGTTAAGAAAATAAGCACAAATAATCAAATAAGAGAGACTAAAAAATAAAAATCACAAATATGCTCAATAGTCAATAATTATACAGTACTCTACTCATGCAATAGAAATATAATTACCAATAAAACCACCATCCTAAACAAGCCTCCTCTTCAGGAACTTATTGTTTACAAACTTATTTCCCTGTCAATGTAAACAAACCTAAAATGCCAATTAATGAATAATGCTTTCACAAAAGGCAAAGAAATCACATCCAATGCATTCATTAAAGCAGCAAACAGCCAAACACCAGCACCAATCTGGCAATCTCAAATCAACAAAACTCACAAAAAAAAAGAAAAAATCAAACCTACGTTACCTACCCAAACCCAAATTAAAATCCATCCAAAAATAATAAACAAAGTATCAACTAAGTAATGTCAGTAAGTCACTTAGTAAAAGGAAAATAAGTTTAACCCACATAAAGGGCAACACCGATTACACAAATATCAAAGGTAGAAAGAAAACATAAAGATAGTAATTAATATGGATAAACATAAACACAGTTACACAATAATTTTCATGATCCACCTCAAACATGGATTATCTTCAATTCCTTAAATTTGCTTCCTTCAATAGACAAAACATAAACATAGTGAATCGCTATTAGTGATTAATATTAAAGAGTAAGAAATAAATATCAAGTAAGAAAAAAAAATATGATGCAAAAAACTTACCAAATACTTTAAATAAAAATCACAGCGCAAAGTTCATCCATCAAGCCTTTAATCAGCATCAAATGTGAGGGAATTAGACAGAATTTCTACCACAATGAAATTTTTAAAGGATTAGTAAAAAATAAAAATAATTTAATCAAATAATTAGAACAATGAACAAATTTGAAATTAACAAATATTATCCGACTGAAGCTTGTAGCTTTCTTCATCTTCAATATCAAGCAAGAGTGGCTCACCATCCACAAAATTGGGAGAAGATCTCAACTAATTCTGACAACAAATAAGAGCTTCCACTATTTTTGGAGCCAAAGAACTCCAAAAAGGATCTATGATGCGACCTCCGGTGCTAAACGCCGACTCAGAAGCAACAGAGGTAAGTAGAATTGCTAGGACATCCCGTGCTATCTCGGCGAGAACCGGAAACTTTGACTTATTTACCCTCCACCACATTAAAATATCAAAGGTCTTACTTGGTGATTCGACC
Source organism: Corylus avellana (assembly GCF_965113065.1). Classification (NCBI taxonomy): domain Eukaryota; kingdom Viridiplantae; phylum Streptophyta; class Magnoliopsida; order Fagales; family Betulaceae; genus Corylus; species Corylus avellana. Next base: position 16,124,634 of record NC_142499.1, read on the forward strand.
TCCTCCGTACAATATTGCTCTATCTCTGTCCGACACATCATCACATTTTTGGACGCCCAAAATGAATGGTAAATAGCTAAAGCATCTTTCTTATTAGTACCCACACCTTCGAAACTTGTACCCACATCCACACCTTCATTTGAAACCCTAGTCCCACTTCCTTCAACATTCATAGCATAATGTTGATAAAATTGGTCCAAGACACTCTTTAAGTTGACAATAATTCTTGTTGCTTTTGGTGTACCCACATTTGTCTGCAACCAAAATTTCAAGACAAATATCTTGTAACGTAGATCAAGCATAGCAGCAAGAAACAACAAGGGGTTAATAGCCTCAAAGTCTCCCCAATACTTATCATATTTCTCTTTCATACTTGTTGCCATGTTACTCAACGAATAATCATCATTTTCACAATACTCCGTCAAACAATGATAAACATTTTGGAGTGTATCAAAAAACAAGTTGGAAGTTGAGTACGAGGAACTCGACATCCTTACTGTCTCCTCATAAAACACACGCAAAAAATTAAAAAAGTGTCGAACCTTCTTCCAATCATCTTCAATCGGAGTCCCCAACTCATCATCATTCAAATAGTTGAAAAAATTCGAATCTTCGTCTAACATAAGATCAAATGTCCTTTCATACTTTTGTGCCACCTCCAACATGGTATAAGTAGAGTTCCATCTAGTGGAAACATCAAGTTTCAATGAAGATTTACACCCAAGTTGCTTCCTTTCTACACAAGACTTAAAGAGGGCCAATCTTTGGGGGATCCCTTCACATACTTCACCATATTTTGGATCCATTCAATTGAATCATATACATTCTTCGTACCTGCCTACACAATTAAATTTAGAACATGCGCACAACACCTGATAAGCACCGAATGTTGCACATTCAAGCCCCTTAATTTGCATATATTAATTCCTTAGCGTTGTTATTTGTTTGATTTTGTTTTGTTTTTATTGTTTTCAGGTTATAAATAAAGATGAAATTAACCAATCATGCTTAAGTTTAATCAAATAAAGAAAATGATTAATTCGGAATTTCTCAAATTGGAGTCAAAATCGGATTGGATTCAAATTTGGATTCTGCATATGTCTCGGTATTTCGGCCATAACTTTCATCTCAAACATCCGATTGAGATGATTCAAGTGGCACTGGAAAGCTAACTCAAATTGTTACAAATCATTGTGAAATAAAATTTTCCACATTCGGAGCGCCACAATTCCAAAATCGCTCCGCAAGATAGGAACGCAATTCTGGGCGAATCCTATTCCGATTTGGACTTAGGTTTTCTTTATTCTAATTGGACTTGGACTTAAATCTCCGAAATTTCTAGGTTTCCTAGGGCTTCTAGGACTGGCTTGCTCCCTATAAATAGACCCTTAACCTTCAAGAGAAGGTGTGCTTAGTTTTAGATAAAAAAATCTTCTTGGAGGCTTGACAAGTTGAAGAGAAGATAATCCATGGCAGGAGGCCATCCTAGCACCCCGATGAGCGGCTAATTCTGTAATAGGGTGTTGATGTAGCCCTTTCCAAGTAACAATGGTTTAATTGTATTTCTAGATTTTCCAATTTATGCATGTTGATTGTATAACTATGAGAATTGCTACCTTTCGATTATGTTCTTAATTATTAAACGCAATTGTTCTTAAATTCCAAAATCAATATTTTTGAAATTCTTCTCTTGTCTTAGAAAGTATTTTACTTTTATTGATCTCAAATCATTCTTGTTTTCTGTGATCATGAGAATGATGGTTATAAAATGAGTTTAATTGATATATGATCAATAGGATTTGATAGGCCATGCCTAGGGAAGACGGATTGTACTACACCCTAGTTTAGTGTAATTTAGGTAGACAGTCCGTGCCAACCGAAGATGGGTTACACTTATTCATTGATTGTATGTATCCTGTTATAGAATTTGATAATTCATACCTAGGGAAGATGGGTCGTACCGCATCTTAGTGGTTAGGTGGACGATCCGTGCCAACCGCAGATGGATTATACTTATTCTTTAATAAGGTAGTTTCTTGTTTCTTTATAACATGCATAGAATGAATTTTTGGATTAAATCTGATTGACCATTGTTATGCGGTTAGTGGTGAAATCAACCCCCTATTCTATCTCTCATACTTTTTATCTTTATTTTCATGCACTTTACTTTTAAAGAAAATCAAATCAATTCTCTTTTTAATTAAGTTAATTTTGATCTTTCGAATTTGATAACAAAACCCCTGCAGTCCTTGAGGTTCGACACCCTCTCTATAGCCGTATCCTACAAAGATTCGTCCTATTGCGAGTGGTTATTTTTATAATTGATATTTTTGGTCGCAAAAATACCACATCACATGGACAAACTCAGGGAGACAAATAACATATGTATTGGACATATTTCTTTTTTAAAACTCACTAATTGCCTTGTCATTAGCACTTGCATTGCAAGTGTTATCACCAACAAATGGTTAATCCCCCATTCCACCAAACATTGCACTATTTCCTTGGTAATCATTATTGCCTTGTGATCCGACACTTGACGAAATGCTAATATTCTTTTGTGATATTTCCAAGAAGGATTAATGAAATGTCCCGATGTGGTATTTTTGTGACCAAAAATATCGATTATAAAAATAATCACTTGTAATAGGACGAATCTTTGTAGGATACGGCTATAGAGGGGGTGTCGAACCTCAAGGACTGTAGAGGACTGTAGGGGTTTTGTTATCAAATTCGAAAGATCAAAGTTAACTTAATTAAAAAGGGGATTGATTTGATTTTCTGTAAAACTAAAGTGCATCAAAATAAAAGAGATTTAAAATAAGAGAGAGAGTGTAGGGTATTGACTTCACCTCTATCCGCACAACAATGGCTAATCATAATTAATCCCAGAAATTCATTCTATGCATGTTATAAATAAACAAGAAACTACCTTATTAAAGAATAAGCATAATCTATCTTCGGTTGGCACGGATCGTTCACCTAACCACTAAGATGCGGTACGACCCGTCTTCCCTAGGTATAAATTATCAAATTCTTTAACAAGATACATACAATCAATGAATAAGTGTAACCCATCTTCTGTTGGCACGGACTGTCTACCTAAATTACACTAAATTAGGGTGTAGTACAATCCGTCTTCCCTAGGCATGGCCTATCAAATCCTATTGATCATACGTCAATTAAACCCATTGTATAACCATCATCCTCATAATCACAGAAAACAATAATGATTTGAGATCAACAAAAGTAAAATACTTTCTAAGACAACAGAAGAATTTCACAAATATTGATATTGGAATTTAAGAACAATTTAATAATTAAGAACATAATTAAAAGGTGGCAATTCTCATAGTTATACAATCAACATGCATAAATTGAAAATCTAGAGATTAAATACAATCAAACCATTGTGCTTGGATAAGGATCATCAACACCCCACGAAGGGGTTTAGCCGCTCATGATCTTCTAAGCTCCAAAGACAAATTTCTAATTTCTAGCTGTAGGAAGCGGTGTGTCTTTTTTCTCAATGGTTAGAGGCCTATTTTTAGGGATTAGGAGAACCCTAGAAGCCCTATGAATTTCAGAAAAATCGTAATTCAGTCTCCCAGTCGGATTGGGAGACCTAGAAAAACTTTCCTTCTCAATTTTGGATTCCTTTTTGTCTCTGCCGCGCATGTGCGCTCGAGCGCACTATAGCTGCACTCGAGCGTACTGTAGCTACAGTAACTTTGCTACAGTACTTGAAATGCATTTTGAGCCCAAAATCAATGATTTTCTTGTATCTTTATTAAACACAAAAACAAAAACAAAATCAAACAAATAACAATGCTAAGGAATTAACATATGTACATTAAGGGGTTTGAATATGCAACATTCGGCGCTTATCACACCCCTAAACTTATATATTGCTAGTCTCTTAGCAATACAAAATAGAAAATAAATTGAAAAACAAAAAGATAAATCCATCTTTCGTGGGATGTACGATTGCATGTAGCGTATGCAACAAGCCTTTTAAACCCCTAGGCATTCCCTAGAAGACGAGTGAAGTCTCGTTAGGGTTTTCCAGGAATGATACCCACAAACATTATCATCATTATGTCATTCAAAATGATAAAGCATCACAAAAATAATGGTTCTCATTCATTAGCAAGCTTAAAATTATAAACTTCATCTTCAAAATTCCAAGGAATTTACAAGTCAAATCACTTACAAATGGCAGATTGAGATACACAAATTTCAATTAGTGCAAAGTGAACTAACACATAATCATGAGGCTTTAAAATAATTCCAATATGAATGAATCAGCATCTCAAAATTCATTGGACTTCATATCAAATGAAACAACCAAGGCATACATTTTTTTTTTTTGTAGGCTTTGCAATGCTTAGCTCCCTTAAGCTTTCTAGTTGACCCATGTATCGAGTGTTGGGCCAATGTCTCCCAAACCAAATGGCTTTAAGGCACTAGGTATAAAGACACCCTTAAGGACTTACTAACTCGAGTCAAAAAGACTACGAAGCTCAGCTAGCCATTTTATTAATCAACCCAAAAAATTTCACTTTTTGACGTGAACACTCACTGCTTAATGAGGCAAGAGGTCCGGTTACTCAGCGAAAAATTCAAACTTGATTTATTATTATTATTATTATTATTATTATTATTTTTATATATATAACATGCCAAAGTTATTCATCTAATATGTCACCCAACAAAATTCAAGACATTGAAAACAAACACAATTGGTTTCAAAATTCATACCTCATAGACATGTGTTAGTGTGCTCAAGATAGATTTAAATTGAAACAAGAAGCATCTCATGTTGCCGAAAGTAAGTGACAAGACTCAAAATTCCTAAGTCATATGATCATGTGTTCATAACTTTAAGCCTACCAATGAAATTCAAACCAGAATCAAAGCTCAACCATAAGCTTAAGAATGACATAACAATAAAAATGGATTGTGTTTTGTTTTTCCATACCCCCAAACTTGAATCATACATTGTCCCCAATGTATGTATAGAACTAAAGAATAAGATTAAGAGTATAGGAATACTTGAATGAGCGGATGTGGGCATATCATACCCCCAAACTTGAATGCAAAAACACATGTCCTAAAAAAAAAAAATGTGATACTTCAACCAAATACCAATCATGTACATACATTGTTGTAAAAATATAATCAAATAATGAAGCAACAATGGATGAAATAAACCTAGATGGAGATCATGTACCCTGGTGAAGTGAGGAGCCGAGCACACAGCGCCTGCACTCGATCCTATGAGGTATTTCTCAATTGAAGTACGAGTTTTGAAGGATCTTACTTCGATCCTTCAGAAGTCCAAGCAAGCTCTTCCATCCCTTCTTTTTTATGATCATGTAGCACTCGACAAGGAAGAGGATTCCTCTTAACATCCCGAAACTGCTTCTCCCTGCTAATAGGTCTTGATGCTCCCCATGACGATGTTCAGGGTGTTTGTCTCGAACTGATTTCATGATCAACCTCTTGTCTTTATGGGAGTTCTCAAAAACTGGGGTAGCCAGGGAATTTGCCAAAAAAATTTCCACCCCAATGAAATCCACTTCAGCAACCTTTGAATGAAATATGTCTTCTGTGGGGTTGTCATCAGGTAGTGGAGTACTTAAAGTGAGAAGCATAGGCTCCGGTGGGTTTCTCCATGATGGGGCTTCAGATTGAGGATCAGGAGGTGGGTCTTCAACAGTTTTTCCAGTGTCATGCAAGAAGAAACATGTATTCTGATAAGGCGCATTCTAGAAGGCATTGAAGATGTTCAATCTAATCTTCATATTCCCAAAAGAGATCTTCATTACTCCAATCCGGCAATTGATGCATGCATTGGCTGTGGCAAGAAAAGGACGCCCAAGGATCACCGGAATCTGCTTCCCTAGATTTGGGACCGGTTTTGTGTCTAGAACTATAAAGTCAACTGGATAGTAGAACTTATCCACCTTGATAATGACATCTTCCACAATCTCACGGGGTTTCTTGATCGAGCGGTCAGCCAATTGCAAGACAGTACTTGTCAGTTTCAATTCCCCTAAGCCCAGTTTCTAATATACCGAGTATGGAAGCAAATTAACACTAGCTCCTAAGTCGAGGAGAGCTCTCTCAATCTCAGTGTTTCCGATGACGCACGAAATTGTAAGCGCTCCAGGGTCTTTGAACTTTGGAGAAGTGTTATGCTGAATTAGAGAGCTTACTTGCTCGGTGAGAATGACCTTCTTAGGAATGTGCTTACGATTCTTCCTCTTTTGAGAGCATAAGTCCTTGAGAAATTTTGCATAGGCTGGAATTTGCTTGATGGCATCAAGGAGTGGGATGTTGATTTGAACCTGCTTGAAGGTTTCCATCATGTCTTGTATCTTCTCTCCTTGTTTCCCGAAGTGGGAGGGTGCCTTAAGCCGCTCTAGGAATGAGACCTTAGGCTCATATGGTACCTCAGGAGTGGGGGCAGATGATGAAGATGCCTCGATGCGTACTTGTTTACCATTGTCCTGATGCAGATTCTGTGGGGCCTCAAATTGCTCATCCTTCTTTTCTTCCACATGATTGTCAACCAGTCTTCCACTTCACAATGTGGTGATGACTTGAACTCTCTCCAGATCAGATGTGCTTCCTTCTACCATGTATAGTCCCCTAGGGTTAGTCATTGGCTGACATGGAAGCTTTCCTTCGTCCCTCCTTTTGAGGGCATTGGCAAGTTGTCCGACTTGAGCTTTGAGCTTGGCAATGGATTGGGAGTGTGAGTTCACTGTCTCCTGTTGAGATTTGACAGTCTGACTTATCTCGCCCACCTGGCCAGTCAGCTCACTCATCATTTTCAGCATCCGATCCTCAAAATTAGAATCTGTGCGAGGTGGTGCGGCCTGGTATTACTACTGTGGAGGCCGGTAAGTGGAATGAGGTTGGTAGGGTTGCCTGTTGGATTGAGCTTGATTATGTGGCCTTAGGGCTGAGTTGCCCGAAATTGGATTCTTCCATGAAAAATTGGGATGATTTCTCCACCCGGGATTTTAAGTATTGGAATACGGATCGTTGCCTGGTCTGGAGAAGGCTGCATGAACCTGCTCATTAGCAACATCAGTATAATTTCCAGCAACAGGGTAGTTATTTACATGATGCATAGGACTAGAACAAAATAAGCAAGGTTCCTGTGGTGTATGCATGTGGGCAGTATTAGGAGCAAAACCAGCAGTCATCAAAACTTGATCTAGCTTTTTGGCGATAGCCTCAACTACTTGGGTGGCCATGTTTGGTGAATGTCCTGCTTCATACGGACTCTCTGTCTTAAGTGCTTTAGATGCTGGCACCCTCGGTCAAACCATCATAGAAACACTGCACTAGTTGCCATTTTGGGACAGCGTGGTGTGGGCATGATCTAAGAAAGTCCTGCAACATATCCCAAGTCTCATGGAAATCTTCTCCCTCATATTGGGAGAAGCTAGTGATAGCTCTCCTAGTGTCATTGGTAATTCCTATTCTTAAGAAATTCTTGTTGCAATTGAGCCCAAGAAGTGATTGAGTTGGGTGCTAAGGACTGGAACCAATGTTTGGCTTTTTCCTTGAGGGAGAAAGGAAAAAGATGCATCCTTAGGGCATCCTCAATGAATCCTGTCATTTTAATGGTAGAACAAATTGCTTCGAAATCACTGAGGAAGTCATAAGGGTTTTCAATGCTAAGCCCTAGGAAAGAAGGTAAACTTTGTATAGTGCTGGGCTTAATTTCATAATGGGCTACCATAATCTCCGGCAGCCTAAGACATGTGGGGGTAGTGTAAGTGGTAGGGAGATAATGATCTCTCAAAGCCATGTGGTTAGCTTCGCCCATGGTCCCAGTAGGACGCGCTTCTAGCAAATTAATAGTCATTTCGGATCTAATTTGTCTAAGAGTGCGTTCAAGTTCAAGGTCGAAAGGAATTAATGGAAAAGACAAAGAATGGCGACCTAGCATTTAAAAAAAAAAAAATCAAAAGTAAAAAAAAAAACTAAACTAAAACAGAAAATAAAAGCTCACAAACGGCCCTTAGATGCGCTAGGATTTTGGATGCAGGTTGCTGCTGGTGCGCTCGATCGCACGGCAGGGTGCACTCGAGCGTACTGCCATAGATGGTTGTGAGCGTAGGAGGGGAAGGCTCGAGCGTTGCTGGCTTGATTCCTACAGGAGTGCGTCCGTGCGCTCGATCGCAGTCACAGAGAGGGCAGCTACGGACCTGTTTGAGAATTCTTAAAAAAATAAAAACAAAACACAAAATAGAATTAAATTTAGCACCGAAAAGCATTAAAAAAAATAGATTATTAAGCTAAATTTAATCCTTAAATTTAGGTAATGAAACCGTTAAGCAGTCCCCGGCAACGGCACCAAAAATTGATGTGGTATTTTTGTGACAAAAAATATCAATTATAAAAATAACCACTCGCAATAGGACGAATCTTTTTAAGATACGGCTATAGGGAGGGTGTTGAACCTCAAGGACTGCAGGGGTTTTGTTATTAAATTCGAAAGATCAAAGTTAACTTAATTAAAAAGGGAATTGATTTGATTTTGGGAGTGCTTTAAAAAAGTGGGTAGTTAAAATAGAGAAAAAATGTACTTTTAGTTATTTTGGTGAATAAAATTTGGTGAGGCTGCTAAGAATGCTCTAAAGTAAAGTAAATTAAGGACTATGTTCCCCCAACCCCCCCCCCCCCCCCCCCCCACACCTTCCATTTCCTTCCACCCTCTGGCACATCCTCCCAACCAAACACACTCTAAACGTATTTATACCATACAGTAGAGTCAGGTTCGATTGAACTGTGACATTGCTACCTACTGGGGCACCTGGACAACTAGTGCATGCTCCAATCTTATCCCAGATCTAAGATTAGATGTGTTCAACACCCCTATGCACACATGACTAACATCCCAAATTGTGCCCCTCTACACCACCTAAAATTATCAAGCCAAATGAAAGCAAAAGGAAACAATATGCTGGTTGAAAAATGCAGTACATATTAAAATTGTAAGCAACAGGTGAAACATTAACAAACAGTGAGCAGTATAGCTTACCCATGCTAGTAGAAAGATGTAATGTTATGTAGCAGTGATACATAAAACATTCAACATGAGAGTTTTACTCATGCAGTGATATGGAGATTTAAATAAGAGAGAGAATGTAGGGTATTGACTTCACCTCTATCCGCACAACAATGGCTAATCATAATTAATCCCAAAAATTCATTCTATGCATGTTATAAATAAACAGGAAACTACCTTATTAAAGAATAAGCATAATCTATCTTCGGTCGGCACGGATCGTCCACCTAACCACTAAGATGCGGTACGACCCATCTTCCCTAGGTATAAATTATCAAATTTTTTAACAAGATACATACAATCAATGAATAAGTGTAACCCATCTTCGGTTGGCACGGACTGTCTACCTAAATTACACTAAACTAGGGTGTAGTACAATCCCTCTTCCCTAGGCATGGCCTATCAAATCCTATTGATCATATGTCAATTAAACCCATTGTATCACCATCATCCCCATAATCACAGAAAATAAGAATGATTTGAGATCAACAAAAGTAAAATACTTTCTAAGACAACAGACGAATTTCACAAATATTGATATTGGAATTTAAGAACAATTGCATTTGATAATTAAGAACAGAATCTAAAGGTAGCAATTCTCATAGTTATACAATCAACATGCATAAATTGAAAATATAGAAATTAAATACAATCAAACCATCGTGCTTGGATAGGGCTACATCAACACCCCACGAAGGGGTTTAGCCGCTCATGATCTTCTAAGCTCCAAAGACAAATTTCTGATTTCTAGCTCTAGGAAGCAGTGTGTCTTTTTTCTCAATGGTTAGAGGCCTATTTATAGGGATTAGGAGAACCCTAGAAGCCCTAAGAATCCCAGACAAGTAGTAATTCAGTCTCCCTGTCGGATTAGGAGATCTAGAAAAACTTTCCTTTTCAATTTCGGACTCTTTTTTGTCTCTGCGCACTCGAGCGCACTGTAGCTACTGTAAATTGCTACATCACTTTGCTACAGGAACATCTACAGTATTTTGCTACAGTACTTGAAATGCATTTTGAGCCCAAAATCAATGATTTTCTTGTATCTTTATTAAACACCTAAAAACACAAAAACAAAAAAAACCCAAACAAATAACAATGCTAAGGAATTAACAGATGTAAATTATGAGGCTTGAATGTGCAACATCCAGCGCTTATCATGTCTAGTTACAACCATATAATTCATATTCTGAATCGAAGTCCAAGTGTCTGTGGTCAAACAAATCCTTTGACCAACTATCAACAACTTTTTTTTGATTAGGTCCTTTTTGGTCATAAACAACTTAACACAATCCTTCATCACTGTATAGCGAGAAGGAAGCGTAAATCGAGGCTCAAGAACCCTAAACATTTTCTTAAGACCCTTCTTCTCCACAATTGAAAATGGAAATTCATCAACAATGATCATTTCACAAAGTGTCTCCCTAATAAGTTCTTCAGAATACTTAGCAATAATTAGGTTATTACCACTAGCACCACTACTCTGATTCTCTACGGCCATAAAAGTGAACTTAGACTAAGAGCTATCTTCTCTTGCTTTTAAGATCTTATACTTTTCACAATTTCTAAAATGGTACAACATGTTAGAAGTGTCATTTCTTGTAGGATGACATTTATACTGCCTCCCACAGTAGTTACAATTTGCAGTAGGAAAATCTTCAGAACTACTTTTATCTTTAGTAAAATGGTCATATACTAAAGATCTTTTCATTCTTAATCTTTTTTAACCAGGGATTGGTGGTCGTCCACCACAACCATGAGATGTTCCCATAGAACCAGCACATCTAATCCCTTGGGTATCCGTTTCAAACTCATCAGTTTCATCATCATATGTTTCTAATTCTTCATCATCTATGTCAATGGGACAAGGAGAAGTAGCTGATGTAGGTGCGTATTCATCCATCTAAATTACAATAAAAATAAAAATAGTTTGTATTCAATATTTTAAAACTTATGCAATGTGAAAAATTACTTATTAAAAAAAACAGTATATGAAAAGTTCAAAAAACTAGATGGGAATCAGATTCAGATGGGATGATAAAACTGTAATTGATTAAAAAATGCCATCTAATTAACCAACAGTTTTGTGGTCCGTACCATGATTTAGTTGGATGGATTTTATCATGAATTATTATTATTAGGGAAAATTACACTTTACCCCCCCAAAATTTGGGGCCATTTTCAATTCGACCTCCAATGTTTCAATTTTTGCAATCTACCCCCCCGAACTTGTCAAACATTTGAAATTCAGCCATTCCGTCAGTCAAACCCCCTTTGACTGACGCAACCGTGATCACATGTGACGCACGTGACCACTTCTTGCCATTTTCTGCCGAAAATACCCCTCCATCCAAACAGAGACTTGACCTGCCCACTTGACCATATGTGACCCACCATTAACCCAACCCAACCCAGCCGAACCCAACCCAGCCAATTAGTAAATTTCCCGTTCAATGACTTTTTCTCCTTTTCAACAACAAGTCGTGAAGGGCAGAAGAAGAAAGAAAGAAGCACGGAGAAAGCGAGGACCACATCTCACCCATTTCGGCAACAATCTCGCGACAACCACTCGACAGCGACAAAGCAGAGAATTTACTTGCACGAGGTAAGTGTTTTTCGTTTTCAAATCGTATACCCCCATCGTGCAAAAAAGTAGATGGAAAAAAAAAAAGGGTTTTTGGTGATTTGGGGCTTTAGTGATGGGTGTTTTTCTTTGGTTATACTGTAGTACGTGATGTTAATTTATTGTTTTGTTTGTCTTATTGTAGTGTATTTGCATTTGTTGGCTTTATTGCGAGCTTTGCTTTGGTGAAGTTGTTTGTTTTCGCTGCAAGATAAGTGGTGTGAACAAAAGTGGTCCCAAATTCAATATAGTGTTGTGGTGTGAACAAAAGTGGTCCCTAAATCTAGTAAACTGCCCTAAAATGATAAAAATGAAACAAAGTTCTTAATATGCGACTAATTATAGGTCAATGTGTGCCAGCCTGACAATAAAAGAGATTTATAATCTGCTATATATTATGTCCTTTATCTTCTATGTATATTCTTCTTTAGGAGAATTGCTATATATTTAGGGCCGTCCCGATATATTTTGAAGCCTTAGGCAAAAAGTTTAAGTGGAGAAATTTATAAAGGTATGAGTTTGTAATTGAATAAAATATTTTAGAAACTTTCCATCGTCTAGCATTTATTTATTTACTTTTCCCATTTGATTTTAGATGTTAGAAACAATCTTTCAAACCTGATCCTTTCCTCTCCTTTCTCTACTTGAGGGTTATGTTTGTCATTTCACAAGGCCAAACAAAAAAAAAATATATATATATATATATATATATATATATATACCTTTTTAAGATTGTATTTTTTATAAGAATATCTATATTGTTATCCGATTCCCTTTATTTTATTTTTATTTTTTTATGAAAATTGTTTCATTATGTTCATTAATTGGAGGGCTATTTAAAATGTGACATCTTGTAAACTACTTCTTTACCATGAGTAGAGGCCTTAATTAAAGAGTATGGATTTAGGGTTTGGGTTTTTTTTTTTTCTTTTTGTTTTTTAGGAAAATTGTTTGTATTAATATTTGTTAATTGATGGCCTTATTAAATTTGGGGCCCCATGCGATTGCCTAACTCACCTAGTGGGTTGTGCCCGCCGTGTATATATTATGCTTTTTGGAGTAAATTTTTTAACACACATGTTTTAAGAAAAACAAATTAAGTAGGGCACACCCTCTGAAGAAAACTTAAAAGGATTAAAATGGAGTCGCCGTGAGTATATTTATAAAACTTACATTCCTTCTTAACAACTGCATGTGCAATTCTTAAAATAGTTTAAACGAACACAAGATTTTTGCCAACCAGCAATGATAAATGTCAATTTCCATGTTCGTTTGTATTCCTCTAAAATTTGTGTGGCTTTTATAATGATCATTGCATTAAAAATTAATTAAAATTAACTATGATCTCTTATAAATTCAATGATGATTTTAAAGCCATATTAGCTTGACAACATTACTCTTTGTGCTGTGCTGTCTTACTCCTTTGTGTTGTTATGTCTATATATGTAAAGATGCTGATCATATATTTTTATTCGTTCCCTTTGTAGGATGTCATCGAATTTAGTGTTTGAGGTTTGTTATGGGGGCAGGTTCGACAGGAGTTCTGGTTGTGAGTATGTGGGTGGAGAGGTGACTGTTCACAGTGATAGTTATGATCCTGACCAGTTGTCTTTTTTTGAATTGGAAGATATTTGTAAAAATTACGGGTACAAGGCAGGGGATTTAATATATTTTAGAGAACCCGAGAACAACTTAATGGGTGGTTTGCATTTGATAACCTCGGATGATGATGTATTGTATATGGTTGGTTGTTACGCACAAATTGAGAGTTTTCAGAGTTACTTGTGTGTCTAGTAGACATATGCTTGTGTGAGCATGCAGTTTTCTTAGTAAATTATGGTAATGTCTTGATTATTAGCTGTTAATTCTTCCTGAATTATGACACGAGTATTTATGTTATAATTTGATCTGCAGTCAACAGTAGCACAACAAAATAATATATCACCTTGTGCTCAAACTATTCTTTCTTATAATAAATGCATGGTGCCTTAAGTTGTGAGAAATATCTGCCACTCTTTTTCTCACAACTTCTGAACCCTTTTCCTATCTTGTTTTTATGATAATTGTTCATTTTCCACCAAACAAATGCTTCTACAACATGTGTTGTTAAATCAGTACTAGAAGAAGCATGAGGGCATTCTGTTGGCAACATAATATTTGGTGTCACAACTTTCCCATTTTCTATATTCTTTTCCTAGCATTATGTTATTAACTAAACAGATTCTCGGTTGTTTGATGTTTTATTTTCTCTATATGGTGCAGTTCAGTGTTACTTCTATGCTTTCCTCATGTAGGCATAATTATTATTTAATTATTAAAAAACATCATGTATAGATTTGTGGACATTTTTATGGTTTAGGTACAAAACCATAAAGTGCATTGTTACAATTCACTGACAATTTTTTCGGTAACAGAAAAGCCAGACAAAGAAAAAGAGTGGCAGTGGTGGTCCACAGTCATCAAATGCAGCGAAGGTACATAAAGAAAATTGTTTTTTATATTGTACATATTTATATATTTAGTTATTTAACTTGTTTGGAAATTCATAGTTTCCCCTCTTTTTTTTTTAGAAGAGTAAGGGGAAACTTCAGCATACACGTACTCCGCAACAATTTGTAGTCCCCAGTCTTGTTGATGAAAGGGAGCACACACCGCCACCTGGATTTGGTCCTAACAAAGAGGTCACCGGCCTTGGACCTGCACCAGGAATTATCTTACCCCCAACATGGGGCAATATGGCTGGCATGGAAGAGATAGAAATTCCTGCAATTGTCACAGGAGGTCCTGCAACAAGGACTCGTACATCTGATCGGATTAGAGGTATTTTCCGTACTACCCCCACCAGGGCTCCTGTACACATTGACCTTATTGAAGAGGAACCTAAAACTAGAGGTCCTACAACTAGAGGTGGTGCAATTGGAGGTCAAACTATTGGTGGTGGAAGAGTAGGGCCTAAAACTAGGGGGGATTTGCAGGCAGAGGTGGTACAGGGAGAGGCAGTGGACGTAGACGTGGTGCAGTCAAAGGCGGTCGAGGCCAAAGTGGTATAGTTGCATCTACTGGTGTAGCTGCTACATCCAGTGGTGCTGAAGCAAAGTCAGAAATTGTGGAGAAAGCTAAAAGAAAACGTATTGTGAGTACAATACAGAAGGGAATTGCAATTGTGGAATCGAAGAAAAAACGGCTCAATCCAGGGTGGAAGCCGTAATGTGCTGGACTTGTAGTTTTATGTTTTTTTTTTCTTTTGTGATTTCTACGTAATGTTTGGTGTGACAAGTATGTAATATTTGTTGTGACAAGTGTGTAATATTTTTTTGTGACAAGTATGTAATGTTTTATGTGACAAATATGTAATGTCTATAGACAACATGTTAATGTCTATGGAAGTTGGTATTGTGTTTTGTATGAATTTGTGAATGTGCATATTAATGACATTAATTTCTTCTACTTTATTGTGTTTTGTATGTATTGTGTTTTACATATTTGTGAATGGACATTAATTTGTTCTACATAATTGGAATAAATTATTAATTGAAGATTGTCATTATTTGAGTAATTTGTTAATTATTAGTTGAAGCTTAGTTACTTGTTGGAAAATGTGAGTCATTATGCAGGTGCAGATTAATCATATCAAATATAATGCTTATCATATATCATGTAGGCACAATAATTTTATAGTTAACGGCAAGGATGAGATTTGGTTGCATGATGTCATACTTCTCCACAATTGACATTTGGAAGCTCATAGTCATACATATAGCAACTAATAACTTAATTACAAATAACATGTGCGATATAGTACGCTACATGGGGTAAGCTAAAAACTACATTACATTCATAATGTCATCCCAAAAAGACCTAAAAACAAAAGACACAATTGTGCTCCCAAAAGTACACATGCACAACAGAGCACACCATGCTCCCAAAATGACACTTAGACATAAAAAATGACAATGTCATCCCAACAGTACATACACCTCAGTTCAACTTCATATGCCCAACTTTGCATACGTACAGACCACTTTGATTGTATCCAAACCAAAAAACAAGAATACAACTTAAACAAATTATCCACGAACAAACAAGCATTATTTGGTAATTCTGCTTTACTGCATGAAGTTTGATCTCCCCAATCTCTACTTCCTTACGATACCGGGTAATTTCTTTATCAATTTCTACCTTCACACACATATTTTCTTTATCCATTTTTGTCTTCACCCGCAGATTTTCTTTCTCCATTTCTACCTTCACCTTACTGACTTCGACTTCAACCATGTCTCTACACCGTTTTGCTTTGGACAACAATTTTTCCTCCCTTCACCAAAACCAACTTCCAACCCTTTTACAACTGGCACACAACTCAGGATCAATCCATTCAAAAAAACCACAATCTCGGTTAATCTATAAAATAGTAAACAAATAAATATTAATCACCAATCTAAAGACAAAAAAATATTTTGGAGTAATGAACAAGCGCTTTGCAGAAAATTACTAGTACTGCGTACACCATCTGGAAAGCACTAGTGCTGCATAAAGAAGCACTCTGCAGAAAATTACAAAAGAAAAAGCCATTCCCAATTATTTACCCAATGAGTTTACTTCATCAATTAGATTCTGCCTAAGGTACCGAATTAATCTAGTGCTCATATTTCTACTCAATTTACTATAATGACCTTCCACACACGAAGTATTAATACTGTTCACGTCAAAACTACCTTAATCTAAATTGTCTCACCATGTCTGATTCTCACCCCAGATACCTATATATGGCCCGTTAATATCACTATTGCACTGCTAGCAAGTGGCATATCCATGGAAACTCTTTTTGCATATGCCCATTAATTCATGTCTTCGAGCATTATGTAAAAGGTAAACCAACTTTATCCATTATGCAATTGATCTATGCAAACTGAAGTTCCATCTTGCATTTTTTATATGATATAAAAATGAAACTAATTAAAAGATTGAAGGGACATGGTAGATTAAGAAGGGTAAGTATAGTTTCCCAGACAATAATAACAAAAAAACAAAATATATATATATATATATATATGATATGATATGTTAGAATGACTATAAAATCACCCTAGATGAATCCCTAAAGGCATAAACAGTCAATACAATCCTAAACAATTTATACTGCAGTGAATATACTACATACTAGGTCGAACAACAAGGCATAAATAGTCAATCCAATGTAGTACTGCATATACTGCACTGAATATACAACATACCAAGTACAACAAGGCATAAATAGTCAATCCAATGTTTAACAATTTATACTGCAGTGAATATACTATATACCACTTTTGTTCACAACACTAAGTAACAGAAAAAATAATACTGAAAGGGCCTTCAAAATGAAGAATCCTCACAGCCACGATGTTATGCTTGCAATTCAAAACATTAATTTACATGAAATACCAGCAAGACCATTGAGTTACAGGAAACAGAGAATTCAACATCAAAATTTTTTTTTTCTCTCCATTTTTCTTTTGCCAAGGGTACTCAATTACAACCCTAAACAATAAATTATGTCTTTGAAGAACTTGCCCAAATTTGTGCAACACTAACTATAAACATACAACTTGCCTTATAATTTTCACAACCCACGAACCTCCTCCCGAAATTTTTCTCTGTTTGAGCAGTTTTCACAATCATCGGCCGCTCACAGTAACAAAGCCGCTGCAGTGAAGATGAAGCTCCGCTTCCACTGCAACCAAGCGATCCACTAGAACTTGAGGTAGTTTCCATCGTTTCCCTCTGCAGTGAAGAACGAAACCCATCACTAAAGCCCCAAATTACCAAAAACCCTAGTTTTTTCCATCTACTTTTTTGCACAGTGGGGGTATATGATTTGAAAACGAAAAACACTTACCTCGTGCAAGTAAATTCTCTGCTTTGTTGCTGTCGAGTGGTTGTCGTGAGATTGTCGCCAAAATGGGTGAGATGTGGTCCTCGCTTTCTCCGTGCTTCTTTTTTTCTTCTTCCGCCCTTCACGACTTGTTGTTGAAAAGGGGAAAAAGTCACTGAACAGAAAATTTACTGATTGGCTTTGTTGGGTTCGGCTGGGTTGGGTTGGGTTAATGGTGGGTCACGTATGGTCAAGTGGGCAGGTCAAGTGTGCGTTTGGATGGAGGGGTATTTTCGGCAGAAAATGGCAAGAAGTGGTCACGTGCGTCGCACGTGATCACGGTTCCGTTAGTCAAAGGGGGTTTGACTGACGGAATGGCCGAATTGCAAATGTTTCACAAGTTCGGGGGGGTGGATTGCAAAAATTGAAACATTGGAGGTCGAATTGAAAATGGCCCAAACTTTGGGGGGGTAAAGTGTAATTTTCCCTTATTATTACTATTTTTTTAATTTTGTTGATATGCGTGTCCGTACCAAGATATATATACATATATATATATACACTTGAACGTTGAGGAGACTTTGTCTTTCTACCCGCTAGGTCTTCCTTTTTATGTGTTGGAGTTCTATTTTGGGGGTGAAATGGTCTTCTTTGATCTTTGATCTATAATTTCAATTCTCAATTCCAATTTCATCAATCTGTTTCATTCATTCAATAATATGAACCCATTCATCTTCATCCAAACATCTTAGCCAAATTACATCCAAAAATTCACAAAAGCATAGATTTTACAATAAATTATAGATTTTACACGGCAGCCAAACAAACCGGAGAGAGCGAAAGAGAGAGTGAGACTGACCTTGCCCCGGCAGAGCAGATCTCCGAATCCACTACATAGTCTAGACTTTTCCTTCTCATCTTCAATCACAGATTCCTATTTCACACAAAGTGACACAACACATGACTCACAATCAATGGGATAAGGTGGGAAGGCTAAAAAATTGGAGACCCAAACTAGAGATTACCTGGGCTGTGATGCGACTCTGCGAGAGAATATCGACGGTGCAGGTGTACGATGGTGCGAGTGAGTGTGCGATGGTGTGAAAGATCGACGGTGCAGGTGCTACAGAGGGACTTGAGGGAGGAAACTTAAGTTGAGAGAGTGAGAGAGGAGCGGCGCTAGTGCAGAGGGACTCGAGGGAGAGGACGGACGGAGGAGACTCGAGGGAGAGGGATTGCGGCGCTTCTGCTGCGAGACCTTCTAGGGAGACCTGCTGCCTGCGAGATTGGGAAATTGGGAAATTAGGGAAAACCTTAGTTAGGTTTGTATAGATAATAGACTGTATAGTGAAACCAAAACGACATCGTTTTGGTTGAAACCAAAACGATGTCGTTTTGGTTTCAATAATAAATATAAAATTATAAAAAATTAAAAATTATAAAAACTTATCAGTCATATCGGTTTTTCGATAACAAATTATTAACCGACCGATAAGTTTATCGGTATAAAATTTGTAACCGATTACCGATCGATAACTATCAGATACGGTTACTATTGGTTCAGTTAAATTCGGTAATCGGTAACCGGTTAATTTGCCCACCCCTAACGGCGGTGAAGAAGGTGGAGGAGCGGCTGGAGGAGCCAACTGACAGGGGTAGGTGCTTATACTCTTCCAAGCTTAATCTATATCCAATGACATGTATTTAGTTGGTCTATTTAAGAAACCATCACTACAAGAAAGTTGACTTTTAGGGGCGACAATTAGTGGACGCTAAAAGTGCAAAAGTGGACTCTATTGATCAACAACATCGATGTGTCGATGCTCAACTGATGCTCATCAGTGTCGACGTCCAAAGTGTTGTGTATGTTACAAGCAATTTATTATTTTGTTACTGGTTTTAACTATATTTTTCAGTTATTTCAAATGTTTTACCGTTTGACATTAAAATATTTTCATGAGATTTTATTATCTTTACGGTTAGTGACCAAACAGATTTTATCATCTATCTTCATGGTTATGAATCTTTGGTCCATAAAACTTTTATAACCATTGATTCCTTTTTACCGTTGGTTAATTTATTTCATCACATTAAAGACCATTTGTCCTTAACGCATGGTCAAGTAGTGTTGACCATCTGTCTTTAATGCATGAATACATGTAATGAGCTTTAAAAGAAAATAGCCCACACGTTTGTATAAATAAGGATTTAGCTTTGAAAAATGATGATTACTTCTTTTCTTTCATATATGCCAAATGTTCAACATACACTTGTTTTTCAAGGCATAAAGTCATATGCTATATGAGCTTTTCTATTTCAATTATTTTGATGTTCCTCATCGACTTTGACAAATGGGTTGTTCTATTACTCTTCGTTATTGAAAGTGCGTCCTTAACGAAAGTAGACGCTATAGTCTAATCATGGGAGGTTGCGTGTCAAGAGATGTGATCGCACCGAGTTACATACTCCGAGAGGCACGAATCAACCTTTAAGGACAACGCTCTTGCGTGATTCTATAGCATTGTGAGATCTTTCCATACTTTACTTTTCATCTTTTGTATTTTATTTATTTTATTGTTAATTTCATATTGTAATTATTTTATATTAATGAGAATTTGTGCACCATCCAAAATTATTTCCAACAATCTTAAAGGTTGAGTCGTGATGGTTGCACAAATATTTTTATTAAAATTATAACAATAGTATTCAAACTTATGTGAAGTCAAATACTATAAGAGTTAATTTGCAGTATGCAATTCGCATACAAGAAAGATGAAATCAATCTTGAGTGGAAAGATTTTGTTGTGGAAAAAAAAAAAATCTGGAAATTGATTCATTTATCAAAAGAAGAGCTTAATTTCATGTATAGGTATGGAAAGTGAAAATATTTTGATTGAAAGAGTTTTTGATTATTTGACCTCAAATTTGTGTTATTTAATTTGTTCGTCAAATAATATTTTATTGTTGGGTTGTGAATCTTGTAAGAAAAAGAGTTAAGCCCTTTATGATTTTTTAGAACTTAGCATTTTATGTTGTGTTGTGCTAAGCTTATTGGAAAACATCCATATAGATTAATAATAATTACAATGAGTAGTTACTCATGGTGTGATGGAAAAAATACATAGGCATTACTAATTATGTGCAGAGAATACAATTTTGTTAAAGCTTCTTGCAGATAAGCATAACGTAGGAGAAAGAGACGTGGTGCGTGCATTGAGTCGATCAGTTCTCACGACACTCAGTTCGTGTGTGGTGGCGACAATCTATTTTGGAAGATCTTGGAGTAAAGTTGTTGGCTTCGCTGTGAGTTTTAAACGCTGATTCATGTCTTATTTTTTTAATACATAATATACCATTTCATTTATTAAAATGGAATAATTCAAGTTATGAAGGTGCTCCTTGATTGAATTAAAGCTGGTGCAAAATCTTATAATTACATGAATTTTGTATATGATAAGCGTTGGCTTCTATTGATTCTTCTATTGCAAAGAAGAAATAGTATCTAGCACTTATGTTATCTATGGCATGCTAGATTAGCATTAATACTTTAAAAGTATTTGCTAATTTTTCATCTATATCATTTAGCTTTCCAGTTTTCGTGATATGCTGATTGTGAATAAAATATATGTGATTATTGATGTTCTTATTGAGGCTCATTTGGTCTTTGAAAATTTTATTGTATTGTAAGATTGATACCAATGGCATATTTATGACAGTGAGTCAATAATAGTTAATTATTATTTGGTTGAGCCTATTACTTTGCATAATTTATTGGACTTTAGGTGAAAAAGATTTTCTTTTAAAAATCTTGATAGAACTTGAAATATGTAACCCCTATATATATAATATATAAAGATCATGTTGAAAAATCACAAGTGGTGATTAGTATTTTAAAAAACATCCTTTAGAACTGTCAATTGACATAAAAGAAAGAAGAGTAAATGACATATCATACTTAGAGAAAGATGAGCTCATGGATGTCATTTCTTAAAGCACTTGTGAGCTATTAATGAAAATTTATTTTCTTGTAAATATTTGGTTTATTCCATTAATATTTAGCATAATAGATTTATACATGTAAATCTCGGCTACATCAAGAAAATGAAAAGAAACTAGAATATAAAGGAGTAACCAAAATTAGAACATTTGAATAAATGATGAATGCTATGATTGTCAATTTTGGGCTATCCACCAAAGTGTGGGGGGAAGCCATTATTTTGTTTGTTACATTCATAAGCATTGTTTGGAATACCTCGAAGTGTGGGGGTATTTGGCAAATGTTATGTTACTCGAACCTAACATGAGGAAACTTGGTTTTAAAACTTATGATTGTGATTTTATTGGTTTTGCATGTAATAGTTCATGCTATAGATTCCTTATTATCAAGAGTGATGTTTGAGATTACAATACTATTATTGAATCTAAAAATGTTATTTTCTTTGAGCATGTGTTTCATTTGAAAAATAAGGAAAAATTATTTCATGAATTTTCTGTTGCTTCTAATAAATTATTGGTGATGTATAAGAATTGAGAAGAAGCAAGCGAGCTAGAACGGAAGGAATCTCGGTAATGATTTTATTGCTTATATTGTTGATAATTGTTCAATATGTTATGATGGAGCAATTAAATCTCTATTTGATGCATTTTTTTTGGTTAAAAGCTATAAATAATGAATTGGAATAAATTATGTCTAACCATATTTAGGAACTCGTTGAGTTACCTCATAAAACAAAACCAATTGGTTGTAAATAAGTGTTTAAGAAGAAGCTTAAACCGAATGATACAATAGATAAGTACATGGTAGACTTGGTAGCTAAAAACTACAAGTAAATGTATATGTTGATTATTTGATATTTATTTTCCAGTTACTAAAATTGCATCTTTTGGAATGTTATTCGCCATTGCTTATATTTATAAATTTGTTGTACATCAAATGGATGTCAAAGTTATTTTTTTAAATGATGAAGAGATTTATATGGAGCAGCCCGATGGACTAGTAATCCCCAGTCAAGAACATAAAGTGTGCAAACTAGTGAAATCCTTGTATGGATTAAAGCAGGCTCCTAAACAATGGCATGAAAAGTTTGACAAGGTGATGTTATCTAATGCATATTTGATTAATAGTGCAAGTAAATGCATAGCAAATTTTACAATAATGAATGTGTCATTATTTGTTTATATATATATATATATATTGACGACTAGCTTATTTTATTTTTGTTTAGCTAGCATTGATGTTGTGCATGATACTAAAATATTTTTTGCATCTAATTTTGATATGTAAGACATAGGTAAAGTTAATATCATGTTGGACATTAAGGTTATTAGAGATAATGATTGCATTATTTTATCTCGGATATATTATGTCGAAAATATGCTTAAAAGATTTATACACTTTATTATACACCTATGTCTACAGACTCTATACCATATGATTCAAAATTACACTTGGTTAAGAATCATGGTGATGTGTGTTTTTGCAAGAAAAATATGCACAAATCATTGATAGCTTGATGTTTTGACAAACTGTATATGCCCTGATATTACTTATATTGTTGAGTAGATATATTCATAATCATGGCATTAAGCATTGGGATGCTATCTCTAAATTGTTGAGATACGTAAAGGGCATAATTAATTATGGTTTGTCATATTGTGATTATCCTTCTATATTGAAAGGACTTGTATTTACTCCAGCTAGTTGAGCTATCTCTTGGAAGCCTTTACAAAAAAAAAAAAAAAAAAAAAAAAAAAAAAAAAACTTGCATAGTAAGGTTTACTATGGAGTCCGAGATAATTGCCTTGGAGAAGGCAGGAACTGAAGATGAATGGCTAAAAACCTTATTGGTTAATTTATTTGCCTTTATATGCTAACACAGTTTCACCTATGTGTTTATTGTGATTGTCAGGCCGCCAAAGCTCGAGCAAAGAATTTATAATGAGAAAGTGCACAATATTGTGAGGCAGCTTATTGAGACCGATATATGTCTATGGACTTTGTGAGGTCATAAATGAATTCTGCAGATTCTTTGACCATACCACTAGCAAGAAGGCTAGTGAGAGAAGCATCGAGAGGGATAGGACTGATACCCAAATCATGACACTGTGATTGATACCCAACCTCTGTGATTGGAGATCCCATGAATGAGGTTTAATGGGAAACGAAGTTACAAGTGAAATGAGGTATGGTACTGTCAATTTATGTTTATTAACTATCTTGTTGAGAATATTAGTGATGAGTCCATCCCTATGGTGTAAGACAGTACAAGATGCAGAGTGATTAAGGATGAGCTTAAAGCTCTTAATGGATCCATAGTCCCTACCTATTGGGATGGGGTGTTCCCTGCACACACTCTTGATGGATACCACCTATATGAGTGTGGAGTTGAAATCTCCTATGAGACTTGGGTAGGTCTCTAGAGCGCTCATGAAAGCCATTTTATGGTATAACAACAAAAGATGCAGAGTGAGTAAGAATGAGTTTAAAACTCTTAATGGGTCCATAGTCCCTACTTGTTAGGATGGGATGTTCTCTGCACACATTCTTGATGGACGCCACCTATGTGAGTGTGGAGGTGGTGCCGCCTCCTATGAGACTTTGGCAAGTCTCTAGAGCACTCATGAAGCCCAGAGGTGCATGGCCTGTATAAGGCGCCAACCCGCTATAGAACAACCCAATTTTCTTTATTTGATCTGATTTGACTTTTTGTTTATTTGATTTGATTTAATTTTTTGTTTTTGGAGAAAGTTATGTGGATGATAAGTTTGTTTAACTTGTGGATTTGGTTAAAAGAGTTTAACTCTACCACGATTCATTAAGTTTCTACTTATTTATCCTAGGTGCGGTTAAAACTTTCGGGTACCACATCGATGCATGCTTTTAATCTCCTCTTATTCTATTGTTTGTAACATGTGGAGGATTGTTGTGTATGTTACAAGCAATTTATTATTTTGTTATTGGTTTTAACTATATTTTTCAGTTATTCCAAATGTTTTACCGTTTGACATTAAAATATTTTCATGAGATTTTATTATCTTTACGGTTAGTGACCAAACTGATTTTATCATCTATCTTCATGGTTATGACTCTTTGGTCCATAAAACTTTTATAACCATTGATTCTTTTTTACCGTTGGTTAATTTATTTCATCACATTAAAGACCATTTGTCCTTAACGCATGGTCAAGTAGTGTTGACCATCTGTCTTTAATGCATGAATACATGTAATGAGCTTTAAAAGAAAATAGCCCACACGTTTGTATAAATAAGGATTTAGCTTTGAAAAAAGATGATTACTTCTTTTCTTTCATATATGCCAAATGTTCAACATGCACTTGTTTTTCAAGGCATAAAGCTCATATGCTATATGAGCTTTTCTATTTCAATTATTTTGATGTTCCTCATCGACTTTGACAAATGGGTTGTTCTATTACTCTTTGTTATTGGAAGTGCGTCCTTAACGAAAATAGACGCTATAGTCTAATCATGGGAGATTGCGTGTCAAGAGATCCGATCGCACCGAGTTACATACTCCGGGAGGCACGAATGAACCTTTAAGGACAACGCTCTTGCGTGATTCTATAGCATTGTGAGATCTTTCCATACTTCACTTTTCATCTTTTGTATTTTATTTATTTTATTGTTAATTTCATACTGTAATTATTTTATATCAATGAGATTTTGTGCACCATCCAAAATTATTTCCAACAGAAAGTTGATGCTGATGATAACCCAACGGCGTCCACAAATGTTGACACTAACAATATTTATGATGGACGCTAAAGATTAGTTAGAATTGAAACTAAAGTGGACGTTATTGGTAGACCAACTTGTGGACGCTGATGTTTTGTGGACTCTGTTGGTCTACCAATAGCGTCCACACAAAGGTGGACGCTGATGGTCCACCATTAGCGTCGACACCAAAGTGGACGCTAATGGTGGACCATCCACTTTGTCGCCCCTAATGCTTTAACAAGTAAAACAAATAAAACAATTTCTCTAGATTAATATGCAAAAGAAAATGAAATATATTTGAAATTGGCGGAATAATTCCAGTTAATGTATTCATTTCAATATATAAAAAATACAAGTTATATGATAATCACAAAGTTACAAGATAATAAAATTCTAGAACACATCTGTTGCGATAAAATGTCATTGTTGTAATCTTCATCCTCAGCAGGTGATGTAGCTGTTACTTTATCCAAACTTGATAAACTTTGGAATGCTTAGGGAGATTGGTTGGATTCTTTATGATGCTATCGCGCAGTATCCTAGTGGATGAGGCAACAGCTCATTTGAGACATGAAGGATACATTAACGGCCCCTATAAGCCCATGAGAGGAATAAAAAAGATCTGTAAATAAATTTTTCTAACATTATACTCAATTACTCTAAATTCAATAATAATATCAAGGAAAATGTAAAAATTAGTATGTAAAGTGGTAATGATGGAACACCATGATGATACTTACACCACAGAGAGGCATAGAAGTAGTAATAGCATGACGCCCTGCTAAAGAGATAAAATTCTTAACCAGTTTCAAAAATTAAAAAATAATTTTCAATTCTTTATACCCAAACATATATGAAGTAAAAATGCTAGCAGAAGACTAATAGTGGTATTATATAGAAGATATGCACAAAACAATGAGAGAACCATAGAGGATAACTTCTACAGGGAGTTGGTGTAAATCAGCTCATTTGTACCCATCATTCAGCCATTGACACCTTAGCATATCAAAAAAATCTTAAGTTTATGAAATAAACACTACCACATCAGATTATACAAAATATAAAAAGAAAAATAATTAAAAAACCAATTAATTTTTTTTTAAAAAAAAAAAAAGAAAAAAAAAAAGAAAAACAAAGGGGTGGCTGGGCTAGCCACCCAACCCCCACTTGGGGTGGCCGGCAGCCACCCAAAGGGAGGTAGGGGCGGGCGGCCACCGCCCCCTAGGCCATGGGTGGCTGCGCCAGGCACCTCCAGCCCATTTGGGGTGGTTGGCGAGCCACCCCATGTGTGGAGTGGCTCGCGCGGCCACCTCCAGTAGATCTGGGGTGGTCGGCGAGCCACCCTATGGGTTGGGTTGGCCGCGCGGCCAATCCCGCCCATGGGGTGGCTCGCCGGCCACCCCAGATGGGCTAGGGAAGGCCGTGCGACCATCCCAGCCCATCTGGGGTGGCTAGAGAGCCACTCCAGATCGGCCTGGGTGGCCCACGTGGGCCACCTCTACCCATGGGGTGGCTTGTCGGCCACCCAATTTGGGCTAGGGGTGGCCGCGCGGACACCTCCACCCATGGGATGGCTCGCCGGCCACCCCAGATGGGCTAGGGGTGGTGGCGAGCCACCCTCAGCCCTCTTGCAATTTCTTAAAAAAAAAAAACAAAAACAAAAAATGGAAAAATCTATATAATTTTGTGTTTTGGTGCCTATTTGAAATGGTGCAATAATTTTAGGTGGCCTATTCTTATTGGTAGGCACAAAGGAGCTGATTTACACCAGCTCCTTATAGAAGTAATCCTCGAGAAGCATATTATGATAATTTGACTAAGCAAAACAGACACACGGTTGCACCTTTTGTTTTTTTTTTTTTTTCATTTTTAATAGGTAGCTATTTAGTAAGGAAAAAAAGAAGGGTAAAGAATGCAGGCAGTGTACTGTAGTTCCCCCTCCAAAATGACAGATTGATAATAAAAAAAAAAAAATCTAAAACAAACAAGACAAGCTGTCATCAGTAGGCATCCCCTGAAACAACGAACTCCAAAACAAGTGCTTAATGCTACAAAGGGGCAGCTCATCTCCCTAAAAAGCCCCCATTTTCCCGTCATACCATGACCACCACAAAAGACACAAGGGAAAATCATTGCAAAGCTTTCTATCCCCTCAATGCCCAAGCTTGCACCTCCCAAAATAAAGTGTAAAATAAACCAATTACTATATTCATCATCATAAACTATTTAATACAAAAAAAAAAAAAAAAAAAAAAAAAAAAAAAAAACCGTAAATACTAGTGACAACATGCCGCATGCAACAGGGAAAGAAGCAAACAATTATGCCATTTAACCATTCTTCTTATACATACAACACTAATCCATAGTAAATCCTCTTAATCAAACAATCCATTGTAAGAATGTATTTGTATGCCACCGTCCAAATACAAAATATCCATACAAGTATCCATCCACCCTAACCCAAACAGAATGCAATAACTCAAAAAAGGGCGCCACGGTGAAACCTGGTTGAAACAATAGAGAACACTAAAGTTCAACTCTTTTCATTTTTCAATTCCAAGTCTCTATATAATCTTTTTGTATGTAAGACAAACCATTAAAAAGAGGTCAAGAGGGATATTTATGAACAATTTGTTATAACTAATGAGGCATTGTCAATTACTTCAAACATTAAATCTCCATGCTCATTATTTAGAAGTAACACAATACTCCAGCCGAATGACATTAACTGAGTCCTAGTCAAACAGAGATGGCCTTGCGCGTTGGATGAGGCGTTAGAACAGTAATGTAACGGGAAGTTACTGCCTTCCCTATTAGATGAGCGTCAGAACGGGTACGTAACGAGACATGCAGAGTTGCTCTCGGCCTTCTCCGTTTGATGTCCCGTTGAATGACCATCATGACGGGTTTTTAGATCTAGTTTATTTTGCTCTCTTAATGATAATTAACTCCCGTTATAACAAGAAGTTTTCGAAATGTTAGATCTACGATATTTTGCTCTTCCAGTCAGGACATGAGTTAGCTTTCATTAAAACGTGAAGAAAAAAAGCTACAATGTTATAAAATCATTAGATCTATGATATATATATATATATATATATATATATATATATATATATATATATATTTTCCTCAATTTCCCTTTCTCTTCTTATCAAAAGGGTTTCCTTCTTTTTCATTCGGCTCAGTGAAAGCCCAGAGGGTATCTTTAATGTTAATAAACTCATTAGCCTTATCAATGAACTATTGCAAACTAGCTGAAATCTTTTGGGCCAGTTCAACCATGAAAGTTCTCTAAGCTCTCACTCCACTCATGGAGGATTGAAAGGACATGTTCTCCTTTGGATCGTCTACGGTCACCTTTTTATTATTGAATCATAACATGTAATCTTTGAAGGACTCTGGCTCACTCTGCTTCAATTTCAACAAGTATGTTGATGGTCTTCTAGTTTGCCCGGCTATAAATTGGGTTAAGAACAACCTTCCCAGGTTACCAAAATTGCCTATTGACTTAGGGGGAGGTTTTCAAACCAACTATAGGCACTCTATTTGAAAGCAAGGGAAAAGCCCGACATGCAATTTCGTCAGAGTTCCCATGGAGGATCAAATGCGCCTGATAAGTCTCGATGTGCTCGGCAGGATCTTTACTCCTGTCATCCATCTCGATTTGCGAGACCTTCAACTTCTCCTAGGGGAACTTCAACAGTGCATCAGTGAACGGAAGATTGGTGCTTTGCAAAATACTTTTCATGGCAAACTATTTTCTCTTCATTTTCTGGGCCATCTCATCATACTTGGTCAGTAGCTCCTTGATAGTAGTATTCAAGTTGTTCCTTTCTTCATTGTTCATATGATGTGAACTCTACTCTGGATTTCGGTCATTGTTGTGCAATATTCTACTGTGTTGATCATTCTTGTTAAATATATTGTGAATATATTGGAGCGGAAGCATGAGATAGAGAAGAGAGAAAGCGGAAGGAAACAATTGACTACATTGTATTGATAATGATTGATATAGATATATTATATGATATGCTTACATAGTTCTCTATATATAGAGAGAATAAGAAGTAGTGGGCAAGAAACCCACTAGACTAAATCCTAAAACATATAAGCTAACATAATAAACTAGAATAATATAAAATATTCTAACATCCCCCCTCAAACTCAAGGTGTAAGCTTGAGTTTGGGAAAAAGAAGAGAAACAAAAATGATTTTTTTTTTTTGGTTCCACCGGAGTGGTGGCTGGAGTTAGGCAGCCGGTGGCGGTTGACTGAGGGTGGCGGCGGTAGCTGGCTGTTGGTGGCTGATGGAGGCAGCTGGGCCCAAAATGTTGGGCTTGAACTTGGATGAGAGACTTATAGGCTAGATTAAATTGGGCCGGTTTGATTAGGCCAAAATAGGCCGAAACCCATGGACCATTAAATATGGTTTGACCTGAAAATGATATGACCCAAGTCTAACCTAGTGAACCGCGTCTTTCTATTTGGACCGGGTTGTAAGAATTGACCCGGTTGGACAGTTTAGAACCCGATGACCCGGTTAGAAACTGATTTTGGATCAGGTTGAAGATGCCTTGGACGAATCCGATTCGGGTTGAAAAACCCAATGGACTGAAACGGATTTGAGACCCGCTAGGATGGGTTGAGGCCGATGACAAGCGGGCCGGTTTAATTGGGCCAAAATGGTAGAAACCCGTGGACCGTTGAATTGGTCGGTCTAGCGAAAATCAGATCATCTGGTTCTAACCCGTTGAAATCGGGTCGAAAAAAGCTTGGATCCATAATTTTTTTTTTTTTTTTTTCGGGATCTGACACGTGGTAGAGGGCTAGGACTGACATGGCGGGCTCTTTGGAGGACACGTGGCAGCTAAGGAGAGAAGAAAGCTTTTGGCGCGTGTGGTGCACGCGCAATTAGGGCCAACGGCGCCTTGGCGTGTGAAGCCCACGCGCAGTCACTTTGACCGGCGTATGGCAGCACGTCGAAGCTCTCATGGCAACGGTCAAGGTTGTTCTGGAATCGCCGGAGGAAGCTCTGTTGAGTGGAGGTCCTGCCGTCGGAATTGGACGACGATTGTGGCTTGTGGCGGAAGCAGTAGAGGCGGAACGACTGAAACTCTAGGCGGCACGTGGAGGTGCGTCAGATATGATATGGTGGCGTTCTTGGCGGATATAGGACAACTGGCAGTTGATCTATGGAACAGTCCAACAACCTTGCTGATCGAGACAACGTGACGGCGCGTGGACAGAAAGGCAGCAGCTTAGGGCGGCACGTTTGGGAGCGTGACAAAGTATTTGGTAGAGATCTCAACGGATCTAGACTCGTCTGGCCCTGATCTGTCGATTGGCGCTATCACCGATGTGATTGGTGCTTTATGGAGGCGCGTAACAGAATGGACAGATTCTCAGGCGTTTCTTCCTGGCTTGGGGACTGCTACAACGGCGCATGGACAGAATGACAGAACCTTCTGGACGCTCGTGACAGCGCGTGGAATCTTGGACGGCGTTGATCTTAACGGATCTGGACTTTTCGGCATCTAATCTGTCCTCCGGAACTGGAATCGAGGCTAAGGGTCGATTGCGGTGGCGCGTGGACGGCCGAAATAGAGGTCATCGGAGGGAGCGCCGGAAACGTCAATGACGTTTATTGGAGGTGACATGAAAGTGGTTCTGATACCATGTTAAATAGCTCTGATACCATGTTGAATATATAGCTTTGATACCATATTAAATATATTGTGAATATATTTGAGTGGAAGCATGAGAGAGAGAAGAGAGAAAGCGGAAGGAAACAATGGACTACATTGTATTGATAATGATTGATATAAATATATTATATGATATGCTTTCATAGCTCTCTATATATAGAGAGAGAAGAAGTAGTGGGCAAGAAACCCTAAACTAAACCCTAGAACATATAAGGCAACATAATAAACTAGAATAATATAAAATATTCTAACAATTCCTATGTTCTTCTCCTCCTCCTTGGTTTCAGTTTGTTGGCTCTTCATGTTGGGAGAGTTCTTCATCTCTCGGGTTATGTTTGGCATGCCACATGATTTCTTAGCTTTCCCTCACCAAGGCCTCCATAGTTCGAGCCATCTGCAACATTTTCTCCTCAAGAGAGGTGATGCGCTAGTTCAGATCATTTGAGCTTCCAACTCCTACACTGGGGATCCTCCCTCTAGGAGGCACTCTACCAGAAGCTCCTCCTCCGAGTGCCTCTCTACTTGGGGCTTCTCCTCTTGTAGCTCCTCCATCGGGAGCTCCTCCTCCTTGGTGGGTGGTTTCTACTTCATTATGTCTAACATTTATTTATGTTGGATTTTGTCTTTAGAGACGAATAGTCATTCTCCATAGATGATGCGATACTATTGGAATAGTGTTTTGGTGTCGGATACACTTGCGAAATCGAAAAGATGTAAGCACAAGAGATTGCCAGTAGATGACGTCGGTTGGCAGGAGATAGCTCCGATGCTTAAGCTAATGAAGAATTTCTTAAAGGAATGCGAATGCATCACGTTAGAGTTTTAAGCTTAGGGCCAAAAGTCCTATTTAATTTGTTGGAGCTCCCCATTTACAATTTGTTCGCTGAACAAATATCTCGGCCAAATCGTGAGTTGATTCCCACTGTTTCCTAGGTTTCGGGATATGATATTGTGGGATCACATATGGCGCACTATTTGGTAGTCATTGCCATTAGGATGGATACTCTGTTGCATGTTGCATGTGGAACCAGGTCTTATTAATGGGCTGGATATTTTCTGTTGCTCGTGGCCACTTGACTCGTGTGAGCCCAAATCCAAATAATTATTGTTGGAGCGTTTTCAAGTCCAATAATTTGCTACCCAGCGATATTCTTGATGGCTACGCCGTGAAGGACCTTCTGTACAGTGATAAAGTTTCAGGAAAACAAAAACTAGATTAAAGGGTTTTCAGTTGAGGCCGAAAACTATCCGATGCTTAAATTAGCATCCTTATTTTTTGATAAAAAAGATAATGAAAATTTGCCTCTAATTATCCGTAAACCCATGTGTGTTGTAGTGGCGGATGCAAAGGGGGGCGGGCGGCGCAAGGGCGCACGCCCCTCAAAATTTTTTTCTAAAAAAATCTATAAGGTATTTTTTTTTTTTTTTTTAGCCCATACTCCTCCTTCTCTCGCCCCTCCTAATATGAATTTATATATCCGCCACTACTAAGTGAGGCATGCGAGAAATGAGAATGAGAGAGGGTCTTCAAAAGGGAGAGATATAAGAGAGATCGAGAGGTGTGTGTGCGTGTGAGAGAGGAAGAGAGATTATGAGAGAGAGAGAGGTGTGCGAAAGAGACAATGAGGGTCTCTTGGTGTTTCCCCAGAGGGAGAGGAGGAAGAAGAAAAAAGAGACTCCTTTTCTTTCCTCTTTCCTATTTCCTCTTTTTATCCAAAGATGCAAAAAAAGTGGAGACATGTCATTAGGTGAGTGGGTAATGGCATATGGTGAGAGAGATTTTCTCCCCAACAATTATGTTTAGAGTTTCAAATTAAACCTATCTAAATGCATGTTTTGGGCTTCAAAATCATCATTAGTATTTTGTTTTAATCAAATTACTCGAGGAGAGTTTATCTTTTTCCTCATAAATTCAAGATTATGAGTGGTTTTTAACTGCATGTTGAGCCCTTTATCCTTACAACTTTCGACTGTCTCAATTAGTATCACAGTAAAAATCTAATCAAATTGCTTCTCTTGTTATCGAGAATTAGAAACATATTCATGGGAAGATGATTTTTTCCTTTTTATTATTATTATTATTATTTAATTCAGAAAGGAGAATGAATTTGCCGATGAAAAGAAGGAGACTAGAATGAATAAGCCATAAGATATCCGTTAAATAGAACATTGGAAAAGACTCAGAAGCATATAAAGACGAAATAATGACTCAGGAAAAAATATATCAAGATGAAATAATGGTGAATGTGACTTAATTATAACAAGTAATTGGTGGCTAGAAATAAAGGAAGCATCTAGAGATTTAGGGGAAATTTGAAATCTATTGAAAATTTAAGAATAATTAATCATTATTGGGTGAAAATTTTAAAATAAGATTAATTATCATGTAAGGAGAAATTATTGATCAACGTATGAATGGTTGAAGCTAACCATCCTCTTGATGAGATGACTCTTTCCTGTGGAAATTCAAAGATCAACGTACGTACGTAGTATATCCTCTTGTTGGATATACCACGTATGTACGTACATACCTAATTTGCAAGAGAGTATGTAGAAAAAAATTGAGAATAAAAAAAGCTAATTAAAAAATAAAAGAATTAGAAAGACATGAACTTCTTCTACTTTTACCCGAAGATATTGATAACACCATCCAAATAAATTAAAAATCTCATAACCATGATCGTAGCCAGCATCATCCTAGCTAGCCAAACTTGATTATAGATAGCCATTATCCTAGCAAACATGATTATCTATAGCAAGTCAACAGGGATAAGTTATACAGACATTATTATTCGTCTTTGACGTAAATTGCTTTTCGTCTGAAAATATTTTCAGCTATTTTATTCTTTGTTGTTTGGCAAGTACCAAAAAAAAAAAAATTATATATATATGAAGAGTGCCAAATATTACAGATTTGAGCCCTTTAATTTACATTTATTAAGCCTTTAGCCGTATTACAATCTAACGTTTTGTTTTAGTTCTATGATTTTAGTGTTTTGTAGGTTACTACAGGAAAAACTGCGAATTTAAGGTGAAAAATGCAAAGTTGGGAAGAAAGCCACTAAGGAAGAGGGATCGAGCGTACAACCATACGCTCGAGCGCAGTCCAACAGGGTGCGCTCGAGTGCACCCGCGCCCATGGACAAGCCACCAATGCTCAAGCGCTAGCGCCGCATGAGGGAAAACGCATGCACGCACTCGAGCGCACCAGCCATGCGATCGAGCGCACTTACCAGCTTCAGCTTAGCGCCATTTTTTAGGGCAAAACCCCTAAAAAAACCCTATAGAAAGCAAGAGAGAAATCAGAGAAAAGGAGGTTGGAGACAAAAGACGAAAATTTCGCACCAAAACTCTCTTTAGCTTAGTTTTTCCTTTATGTTTAGGATTTATTTTCCATAGTTAATTATGTGTAGCTAATTTCTCAACTACAGTTGATGATGAAGCCTCACCGATGAAGAGCAACCATATTTTCTTGTAAGTTGATATTTTTCGAATATATGGGTTTTGATATTTTAATTGTTCTGCTTTAATTCAATTAGTGAGATGATTCTTGGAAATGAGTTCAATCATGTTTTTCTCATGATTTAAGATAGTTTCTATTAATTGATTTGATTGGGTTTTCATTTATCAAAATATTGGATATCCATTGTGTTTGGTTCTACGGATACATTTTATGATTTGGTTTAAATTGGGTATCCTTTGTGATTTGTTTCACGGATACATTGGATGATTTAATTTAAATTTGATATCTTTGTAATTTGTGCCAAGAACAGATTCATTGGGATGATTTAATTAATTCTTTGAAGCAAAGTAGAACATACATAAGGTTTTTATGTTGAGAATTTTGGATATATTGACAATCATCAGAATATGTTGCTATGATTTGGTGGATGTGGATTCCACAACCTTAAAAACGATTCGTGCACTTGCGAATACAATAAAATTTCACAACAATATATATTTTTTTTTTTCATTCAATTATATTAAACTTTAAATTACGAAAATGTCCCGACTAGTTCTCGGCCGTGTCATAACTGAGTCCTGACAATATCCTGACTGAGTCCTAGTGGTGCCCTAATCGGGTCCTAGTCGCGATGTCCCGATCAAGTCCTAGTGAGTCTCGGCAGGGTCCTAGTCCAGTCCCGGCAGGGTGCCAGTCAGGTCTTAGTGAGGTTCCGGTCAGGTCCCAGCGCAGTCTCGGTCCAATCCCAATGGGGTTCTGATCGGGTCTCAATGGGGTATTGGTCTGGTCCCGACGCAGTCTCGGTCGTGTCCCAGAAGGGGTCCGGTCAAGTCCCAATTGGGTCTCGATCATGTCTCAGGGGAGTCTCGGCCAGGTCTCAGCAATGTCCCGGTCGGGTCTCGACAACGTTCTAACTGGATCAGTCAATTTGAGAATGAGATGATCAAACTCAGAAAATGGTTTACGGTTTTCAAAAATTGAAACCATTTTCTAAAAATTAAAGAGGCTTTTTCAGTCAAACCAAAAATATTTTCCGTTGACTATTATTTTTCGTCGTCACACTACACCCGAAAATACGAAAAACATTTTTTGGAAATCATTTTACGCCAAAACAAACGGAACTTAAGTATAGCAATTAGAGAGTCCCTTCTATCATGATGTGGTGTAAAACCTTATTTTACAACCTTCAATAAAAATTTGATATATCAGGTAAAACACCAAATAAATACCATAAACAATAGATATGAAAATACCCTATTTTTAATTTAAATAAATACCGTAAACTTTTTCATTCATTCTAACCCAACGCCCACCACCTACGACCAAACCTCCACGCACCTTCAAGCCCCTGACACTAGAGTTATTGGGTATTTTGTCTATGAAATATTTTTTTAAGAGAAGAAAAATTATTTGGTGTAAAGGGTTATGTTATTTTTTTATGTTTCAAATTTAAATGTCTGCTTCCTATTAATTCGATGGTGCAAAAGACCTAATTTATATCATGACCAGAAATAATTTTGGAGTTTCCGAATGATAAAAGAATTATTATGCATTATTGGTAGTAGCGTGTAGCAAGAAAGCTCCATCTTGATGTGAAGTGCTTCATGTCTTATTCTGGCAGGGTTATGGTATGACAGAAGGTTTTGGAATCATTGCAACAGAAGATCCAATGGAGGAATCGCCACTCTCTAGATCAACTGGAATACTTGATTCAGGAGTTGAATCCCAGATAGTCAGCGCAGAACAGATACATTAAAGCCCCTTCCACCCAATCAACTGGGAGAAATATGGGTTGGAGGACCTACTATGATGCAAGGTAGAGTTTTGATTCCATGTCTCCCATTTATTTTCCTACTTTTGAAGGGAAATATCTTCATTTCTCAATCCATAAATGACAATTCTTTTAGGCTCTGTATGGTAAAAAATTTCTTCTTCTTTGATAACTCTAAATTGTAATGCTTCCATAGCAAAAATTCTCGTTTTTTTTGTGATATAAAATAACTCAGAATTATAATGCTTTCATAGAAAAATCTCTTTCAATTTTCGGCGGAATTTCATAAATAAATAAATTATAGCTAGGGTTAAACACATTTTTAGTACATGTGGTTGAAAGACTTTATTTTTTACCCACCTCGGTTATTATATTGTATATATCAATCATAGATGGATGATACCTTTCGTACAATGTGGCCAAAAGATGCATGAAATGACTCGTGGCCATATGCTCATTAAAAATTTAAAGGGGAAACTTCACTTACACCCCTATACTTTCGCGCTTTTTGCAGACACCCCTCCATTGTTCAAAAACTCTCACTTTGGTGTATCAAACTTTCGTTTCGTTCCAAATACCCCCTACCATTAGCTTTTGCAGTTAAATCAAACGGTAAATTTAGTAAAAGACCTTTATACTCCTAAATTTTTTTATAATTTCAAATTTACCCTTATTTATAAATAAAAAATTATTATTATAATTATTATATTAAAAAAATATAAAAAATATATATAAAAAAAATATTGAAAAAAAAAAAAAAAAGATAAAGAAGTGACGTGACCCACGGTGGGTCACTTTGTGACCCCCGGAGGGTCACGGGGCTCACACACCGTCAGGTGTTTTTTTTTTTTTTTTTTAATATAGAATAATAATAATTTGACCCGTGGGTCACAGTACAGATGGGTTAGATCCACAGGTAAACCCACGGGTCAAGATTTAAAAAAAAAAAAAATTATTTTTTAATAAAAAATAAGAGCAAGATTGTAATTTTACACCTCTCAGTTAGGATTTAACAGAAAATCCTAACGGAAGGGGCAAAGTGGAAGGAAACAAAAGTTGGATACATCAAAGTGAGAGTTTTTGAACAATGGGGGGGTGTCTACAAAAAGCGCAAAAGTATAGGGGGTAAGTGAAGTTTCTCCAAATTTAAAATATTAAAAAATTTAAAAACAAGATAACTTCCTTAATCTTGAAAACAATCTTATACCACTTAATTAGTTTATTATTCCTTGTCTTATAGCTTCCATATTGCTAGTATGACTCATATAGGGTCTAAAAATCTTTTCAGGTTATCATAACAATCCAGAAGCCACAAAGCTAATTCTTGATGTACATGGATCCATGGGTACACACAGGAGATCTTGGATATTTCAATGAAAAGGGACAATTATTTTAACGACGGTTTAACGCCAAATTCTAATCGAGCGGTAGATTCCCCGACACTAATTATTCTCCTGCACACACTTTCTTCGTTATTGACTCCAATCTCCCACATTTTCCCACTCCCCAAACACAAACACCCCATTCATGGCAAAATCCTTCAATCCCAAGACCCAAACCTACTCGTCTCCACGACCGCCCATCCACCTCCCTGCCAACCCCAACGTCTCCCTCACCTCCTTCCTCTTCCAAAGCACCTCCTCTTTCCCTCACACCGTCGCTCTCATTGACTCCGATACCGATGAAACACTAACCTTCCACCAGCTCAAACTCCACGTCTCCAAGCTCGCGCAATCTTTGCTCCAGCTCAGCATCGACAAACACGACGTCGTACTCATCGTCGCCCCCAACTCAATCCACTTCCCCGTATGCTTCCTCGCCGTTGTCGCCCTCGGCGCCGTCGTTTCAACCTGTAATCCTTCTTACACCATTCCCGAACTCTCTAAGCAAGTCTCTGACTGCGGCAAGGCTTAGGTGCGGTAGTCTAAAACTACCGCACCCTGCGGTAGCCCAAAACATGGTCGTTTTGGGCATTAAACGACCACGTTTTA
The DNA here is from genome assembly GCF_965113065.1 of Corylus avellana. Taxonomy (NCBI): domain Eukaryota; kingdom Viridiplantae; phylum Streptophyta; class Magnoliopsida; order Fagales; family Betulaceae; genus Corylus; species Corylus avellana. The sequence continues at coordinate 16,162,868 of NC_142499.1, forward strand.
GGCTACCAAGGTGAAATAAAAAGAAAAATAATAAAATGTTAAAAAGTAATAATATAAAATTTATTAAATATTAAAATATTCAATAATTAAAAAACAAAAGCTATTAAAAAATTAAAGAAAAATTGAAAAATTGAAAAATTAAAGCCACCCCTTTGCCGAAATGGGGTGGCCGGACCGCCCCATTTTGGTCAAGGGGGTGGCTGGAGTCACCCCATGAACGGATTGGGGGTGGACGAACCACCCCCATGGCCAAGGGGGGTGGTCCGGCCACCCCCAGAAGGCCAAAAGAAAAAAGAAGAAAAAAAAAAAAAAAACGGTTTGGGTTTTGGGGGTGGCCGGACCACCCCCAAACCACCCCCCACACATACACACACAAAATGGTTGGTTTGCCTTGCCGGAAAACACAGAACCAGTCCTCCAAAATCTCCTTCAGGTAAGTCTCTTCAAATTTCCTTCACAAAGCCACACACTCCAAAAACCTAAAATCTTCAAAGCTCAAAAAACCCCAATCTAAATCGCTAAAACCTTCCCATCCCATTGGTTTTGCAGTGACCCAAATCACACCCACTAAATCAAACTCTTTACTAATATAACCCATCAAAAATTGTTGCTTTCTTTGATATAACTATGTGGGTCTCTGCAAAACCTTCAATTTCTAACATTTCTTTGCTTTCTATTCATTCACACCAAAACCCATTTCTCAGTTTGCCCCATATCTCACTCCCACATAGTCATTCTCAATCTTCGCAAAAGACCCAAGTTTATTGTGGTACCCTTGAGCGGATTGATACTATAAAAAATACCCAAAAAAACTCTTCTCTTCACTTCACTTCCACCTCTGTTGCTATGTTGAATGATTAGAGACTCACAAGCACTAGCCATGATCAAGAAGAACAAATCCGGGACATCCACGCCCTGACCCCATCACCACTGACGAATCGTGGCCGTCGAAGAGAAGTTTGGGAAACAAGCAGCCACAGATCATCTTCCATTTCCATGGCTTTTTAATTTTTCTTTTTCTTTATCTTTTATTTTTTTAATAGTTTTTATTTTTTAATTATTGAATATTTTAATATTTAATGAATTTTATATTATTACTTTTAATATTTTAATATTTTTCTTTTTCTTTCATTTTGGTAGCCCAAAAGGTAGTCGTTTAATGCCCAAAACGACTATGTTTTGGGCTACCGCAGGGTGCGGTAGTTTTAGACTACCGCACCTAAGCCTTGCTCCCATAATGTTAAGTTCCTCAAACTCTATGAAGCTAAAGTCAAATTCGAAGATTTGGTACTACTCTGAATTGATAAAATCGAACCGGCTTTTTGATTTATCGGCTAAGAATGTCAGACAGAGCGACATAGCCGCCCTTCTGTACTCATCAGGCACGACCGGGACGAGCAAGGGAGTGATTCTAACGCAGAAGAACTTCATTGCGACGTCGTTGATGGTGACAGCAGACCAGGACCGAGACGGCGAGCCGAGGAATGTGTTTCTGTGTTTCGTGCCAATGTTTCACGTGTTCGGGCTCTCGGTGATCACGTATTCGCAGCTTCGGAGAGGGAACATGGTGGTTTCGATGGGGAAGTTTGAGCTCCACAAGGTGTTGGGGGCGGTGGAGAAGTACAAGGTGACTTATTTGTACGTTGTTCCACCGGTGATGATTTTGCTGGCGAAGCATATAACTGCGGTGAAGAAATACGACTTGTCGTCGTTGATGCGGATTGGTTCGGGTTCGGCACCTTTGGGGAAAGATGTTATGGAGGAGATTGCGAGGAATTTCCCTGGGGTTTGGATTACTCAGGTAATTTTTTTTTTTTAACGGAAATACAAAGTTATAGGTACAAACAAAAATTCTTACGATCAGGTATTATCTATGACTTCAATCTTTCACTAACTCAGCTATAAATACAGTTAAATAGCAAATATACTTCAAGAAGACTAAATCTAAAACATGGGTAGTCAAAGTTCTTAAAAAAATTTATTTGAACCAGCCGTGAGAGATATGCCGAAATTGCTGATCTAGTTTAAGAAAAACTCAAAAAAAAAAAAAAAAATGATAGGTAGAGAGGATAGGAGCGGGGAGTAGAAGGGGAAGGGGAGATCCTACTCTCAAAACTGTTTTATGAGAAGTTAACCTTGTGTGTTACTTGAGTAATAATGTTTTTCGATTACACAGTAAAATTTTTATAAATTGATGTGGCACAACATGATTAAATATAAGATAAATTTAAATTTTGAGAAATTCAATCATTTTGTGTCACATCAGTTTCTAAACATGTGTTTGTAAGCTTAGCATTTTCTGTGCATTATTGGTAGTGTTGTTTTGCAAGAAAGCTTCATCTTGATGTGACGTGCTTCATATCTTATTCTGGCAATGTATGCAGGGATGTGCTATGACAGAAACATGTGGAACCATTTCAACAGAAGATCCAATGGAACAATCTCCACTCTCTGGATCAACTGGAACACTTGCTTCAGGAATTGAAGGCCAGATAGTCAGCACAGAAACATTGAAGCCTCCTCCGCCTAATCAATTGGGAGAAATATGGGTTCGAGGACCTAACATGATGCAAGGTATGTAGAAACTTTTAAATTTTCATAATAATTTTTTTTTGATAACTCTTAAATAAAAATATCACTAAATTGTAATGCTTTCATATATAGTAGAAACTCTCTTTCTTGTGATATAAAATAACTCTGAATTATAATGCTTTCATTGCTAAATCTCTTTCTATGTGGAATTTCGCAAATAAATAAACTTTAGGGTTAAACGCATTTTTAGTACATGTAATTTAAAGACTTTATTTTAAACCACTTCGGTTTCGTATCGTATCGTAAATGGTAAAGATGGTACTTCAGTTCAACTTCCATCCATAGAATTAACAAAAATCCATGTGGCCAAAGGATGAGATGACACATGGCCATTTGCTCATTAAAAAAAAAAAAAACAAGATAACTTAATCTTGAAAATAATCTTATATCACTTAGTTTATTATTATATATTCCTTGTCTTATAGCTTCCATATTGCTAGTATGGCTCATGTAGGGTCTAAAAATCCTTTCAGGTTATCTTAACAATCCAGAAGCCACAAAGCTAACTATAGATGGACAAGGATGGGTACACACAGGAGATCTTGGATATTTCAATGAAGAGGGACAATTATTTGTTGTCGACCGAATAAAAGATCTCATCAAGTGTTATGCTTTCCAGGTTACTTGTTTCTTCTATATTTCTATGAAATCATGGCAAAACTCTGTTGATTTCTTCTACTTATGTGGAGGAATATTCATTATTCCAGCATCACAAATGAGCATGAATGTTTTTTAGGTGGCACCGGCAGAGCTTGAAGGGCTCCTGCTTTCTCATGATGAAATATTAGATGCTGTTGTGATACCGTAAGTAGGAGAATCATAGAGAATCCTTTTTCCCCTGCTGCTATTGCCTTTATCTTTGAAATTAACACTGCATCAAATCAAAGTTATAACTTAATTTCTATTTGTAGATTCCCCGACACTAAAGCTGGTGAGGTCCCAATTGCATATGTTGTTCGCTCACCAAACAGCTCGCTAACAGAAGATGATGTCCAGAAATTTATTGCCAAGCAGGTAAGGATGGGGTGGGGGGGCCTGAAAAATGCTACAGGTAGCATTTATCTCAATCTTTTTTTTCATATATCTTCACCTTTTTATTTTTTTTTTTTTTAAAAATTAATAATTGGATATGTAGAATCCAATAAATGAAGGTGTGGGCCCTACTTTTTATTTTCTATTTTTTTATTATTTTTCTTAGAGGTGGTTTTTTTTTTTTTTTTTTTTTTTTTTAATTGAAATGGGGAAAAGGTTACAAGGGATCTTAGAGGTGTGTTTGCATGGTGATAAAGCACTTCCATCATATAGAGTGAATACTATGGGTCATTTTGTGACTTTTTTTTGGCAATTATAATTTCAAAGTAAAAAAGTTTTGATGAGTTTATTTTCCCTCTACAGGTTGCGCCGTACAAAAGATTAAGGGCAGTAACTTTTGTGAAGAGTATTCCAAAGTCAGTTTCAGGAAAGATTTTGAGAAGAGTGCTCATGGAGAAAGGCCAATCCAATATATAAAGGTACCAAGCTTCTCATAAAGCTCCTGCCCCCCTTCAAGCCTTAACCAAGGCAGTTGGTACTCACAGTACTCTTCCAATTAAGCTTAATGTTTATGCAATGACATGTATTTAGTTGGTCTGTTTAAGCAATCATGGAGAGGTTCAGAATGTACCGTCAACCGTGGACTCTTTTTGTTTTATTGTATATAATTGGAACAAAAAAGGGTTAAATTCACTTTACCTGATTTTTCAATTCAAACCTCAGTGCTTAAAAATTAACAATGTACCCTCTAATGTTTCAAAAATTTTCAATTCAGACCCTTCAGTACTAATTAACGTCTAATTGGACAAAAATCATCTCACGTGCATCTTGCGTAGGATTTTGATGCCCTCTATTCTAATTTTGCCCTCGTTAAAACCTATGAAATTACATAATTACGTAATTACCCTCAATTTCATAGGTTTTAATAGTAATTACGATTATAATTTAAAATCTCAAATCACCCAATAATATTATCAAATTATAATTTCTCATAAAATCAAGGCTTATGACATAATAATCTCAAACCAATTTGCATACCTATAATATTCATATGATCTCATAAATTCCTTATGAATAAATATCATTACCTAATATGAATATTAAAATAATCTTTATCATCAAAGTAATCTATTTAAATGAGGGTTTTAAAATATGGGGTGCTACAAAGGCTGAGCTGTTGCTCCATGTCCATAGCATGTTTCTCCAATGTAACATCTTTTGTGCAGATAACAAACCTCCTTTTCAGATCCAACTTGCCGCCAACCCGCCAACTCTGCAGATTTGCACTTTCTTCTCCTTGATTCATATAACCGCCACTTCTCCTTTTTTGTTGCATCCTGCTTATATGACCTCTGAGTTCCAAGGGCAATGCGCCACTGTCGAGGTAATAAGGATGGATCTCTATGTGGGACAACAAATCACCACACAGACATCCAATCTAATTCATCACCAGTTACAATGTTCGAACATCCGATTACCGTCAATTTCTTTCGACCAGTCAATGTTATGAAATGTAAGATTGAAGAGTCAAGAATGCTTATGAGAATTGCTTGGGAATCCATTCATAGTTAATTTGCCATCCAATCAATTTAATTAGAGATGCAGCCACAACTTAAGGGTATAATTGTTATCTAAAAAATAAATCTGCCTAAGATGACTATCAATTCGAATGAGAAGAGAAGAAATCAATTTGAATGAGAAGAGAAGAAATCAAGATAATTTATCATTGTTGTGCTCAAGATTGTTGAGATACCTTAATGGGATTTTCTGGCGCTTTAGATGAGAGGCGATTCTTTTGCCTAACAAAAATCTGCAATAAAAGAAGAACATGTAAATTAAAGTGGCCCACTATTGCTCAATCATGACATTTTTGTTGATGAACTACAACACATCTCATGTCTACATGACATTTTCTTTCAGAACTTGCAAGAAGTAACAAAAAGAACAACTCCTCTACTCATAAGGCGCATGAAACTTTAAAACTGATTGCAATCATAATTCAAAAAAAAAATTATCATATTCACATCCATTACCAAATGAAAAAACTCTTAAAAAGTAGCTCTACAAAATAATTTTCACTCTCACACGATAAATATCAAACACACACACTCATAAAGAAGAAAAAAAAAAAAAAAAAAAAAAAAAAAAAACCACATGTATCAGCAATGGTTAACCAAACAGCTAGTGATGGGAATAGGATGTATTCAATGGATAACTTGTGCCACCACCAATTGTTCCAATGTGGAAACAAACGAAGAGGGGATTGGTCAGGACTGTGGATTCTTAGTTTAATAAACAGCAGGTTACAGGCAATGAGGGCTTTAAAGCGGGACCAGCCCAAACATTAATGAGCTTAAAAGGTGCTTTTAATACTTAAAAAGTTCTTTCAAGCAAAAAAAATGCTGGTTTGGTAAAAAGCTTTTTTTTTCTCAAAACTGCGTTGTAGGGGAAGCTTGAAACTGAGGTTTTTTCTACAAAGCTCTTTTAGGCTTTTTCTATAGACAAAAGCTTTATTTCCCAACACAAGCCCAAATAGGTTCTAAGTAGCGTTTCTAACCCTAAAAATTATATGGATTAAGAAACTTATACACATGAAAGTACTTTAATGAAATACATTACCATAGCTATCAAGGAGACAATACCGGAGTTCAGAAATACATTACCATATTCCAGATTAGCAGCTTAAGTCTCTCATGAATCTTTGCCTTTCACAACTTAGCCCGAGCTTTGGAGTCAAGAGGAACATTAGGTGAGGGACTCTCTTGGAGGACATTGTACACCGATTTAACCGTAAAATTACTGACCGGAATCCAGAAGATCATTATCATCAGTGGAACTTCGAGAAACATGAGTATTGAAAATATTTCCCACCCAGCTTTGGCCAAAGAGATGAGTAATCTTCTTTTCATCCCAAGAACTGAGGTTGGGAAGTAGTAGAGCTGAGGGTTAATCTTCCTCTCTCTCTCTCAAGTCTACAGATGGTCTTCAAGAAGAAGTGGTCTAACAATGGCATTATATGTTTCTCTATCAGGGATTACTCCCTCAAGCATCATCTCATCATGCAATTCAATCACCTCCTCTGGACCGCGATACTTACTGAAATGGGTGACAAGAGTTGTGTATGTTATGATATCAGGAACAATTCCACGCAGAACCATCATCTTCATAAGGTCTTTTGCTTGTTCAAAACACCCAAACTTGCACAAGAAGTTGATTAATGTATTGTAAGTAACTCTGTTTTCAAAAATCCCCACCTTTCTCATTTCCGAAAACAATGTAAAAGCCTCATCAGTCTTCCCACTGAGGCAATAGCCATTTATCAAAGTATTATAGGTTATGACATCAAGTACACCCTAAAAGATTTCTTAGAGAAATAGAATTTGGCGGAATAATCTCATCAGCCTTCTCATTTAGCTTAAATAATGAAAGAGTTACAATTACAATCAAACTTTAATCTTATCAAGATAAGAGTGATAAGATAACTATCTAAGAAACCTATTTACAATGGAAGACTTAATATACTAAAGAAATCTAATTAGAAATAACTACAAGAGAAGAGATATAATACAAACAGATGATGTTCTGTTTGTATTTACAGATAGAAGAGAGGTTGAGAAGGAATAGAAGTCTTATGATGCAGGATCGCTACTGACTGAAGGCTGCGATCGATCACAATGTGTTGCTGGAACTTCATCTGGATCATCAGTTAGCTTAACATGCCCCCTCAAGCAAAAAGGGGATGGAATCACTTTGAGCTTGGATTTGAGAAAGAGAAAACGGGCTGATGATAATCCTTTGGTAAAGACATCTGCTATTTGATCTGCTGTAGAGATGAAGGAGATTTTGATATCTCTGTTGAGAACTTTTTCCCTGATAAAGTGATAGTCAACTTCAATGTGCTTTGTTCTAGCATGGTAAACTGGATTGGCTGCCAAAGATAGGGCACTCACATTGTCACACCAGACAACTGGAGCAATTGGTAGAGAGATGTGAAGTTCATGAAAGAGCATTCTTAACCAATATAGTTCAGTTGTAGCAATAGCTAGAGATCGATACTCAGCCTCAGTGCTTGATCTAGAGACCACTGGTTGTTTCTTGGCACTCCAAGATACCAAGCTATCACCAAGAAACACAGCAAAACCAGAGGTTGATCGTCTATCATCAGGGCATCCTGCCCAATCAGAGTCACAGAAAGCATTCAGTTGGAGATTAGTCTTGGAGTAAAACAGGCCATGGTCAGATGAGCTCTTAAGAAACCGTAAGACTCTCTTGACTGCGGACCAATGAGTGGCCGTGGGGTGGTGCATATGCTGGCACAGCTGGTTCACTGAGAAAGCTACATCAGGTCTTGTCAATGTACAATATTGCAGAGCTCCTACTACACTTCTGTATTCAGAGGGATCAAGTAATTCTTCACCATCTAATCTGGAAAGTTGGGAACCAGAGGAACAAGGAGACTTTGCAGGCTTTGCTCCTGTCATGTGAGTTCTGTTGAGAAGCTCAGAAATGTATTTGGATTGGCAGAGATGAATACCTGCAGGGCCTCGAGTGACCTGAATGCCAAGAAAGAAGCTTAGTGGTCCTAAGTCCTTTACAGGAAATTCCTGCTGCATGAGTTGTACTATAGATGTAATCATATCAGAGTGTGTCCCTGTAATGATAATGTCATCTACATAGATTAGCATAAATATTTGAACACTGCCAGATATAAAAATGAACAAAGAGTTATCCACAAGAGATGCAGTGAAACCAATATCCAATAGATAAGTAGAAAGTCTTTTGAACCAAGCTCGTGGGGCTTGTTTAAGACCATAAATAGCTTTCTGCAATCTGTACACTGAGTGAGGATGGTTTTTGTCAACAAAACCCTTTGGCTGTTCCATGTAAACTTCCTCTAATAAGGAACCATGAAGAAAAGCATTAGAGATGTCTAACTGCTTAATCATCCAGTTGAAGTATACTGCTAGTGCTAAAATAACCCGAATAGTGGATGGCTTAATAACGGGACTGAATGTGTCAGTATAATCCACCCCTGAGGTTTGTTCAAATCCCTTAGCAACTAGTCTGGCCTTAAATCTGTCTACTGCACCATCTGATTTTCTCTTAATCTTGTACACCCACTTGTTATGAATCACATGTTGGTGTGACGGCCTAGGACAAAGAGTCCATGTTTTGTTGGAGAGAAGGGCCTCAAATTCCAGAGACATAGCAGCCTGCCACCTTGGGTCAGGAGCAGCCTTACTATAGCATGAAGGTTCAGTTTCAGGTAAAAAAGTATGATAGCCTCGAAGGGGATACCTAGAGTGAAACATTTTGAAATCTGAGAAGTTTTTGGGTTTTTGACTTCCTGTTTTGGACCGAGTGGTCATGGGGTAAGATGGGAGAGGAGAGGGTGTCTCAGTTATAGGTTGAGCAATGGGTTCAGTAGTAGGTTGGGAAAGATGATCTATATTTGAGGAGGGTGCTGCAGTAGATGCAGTAGTGTTTGTACTTAACAGTTGAGTTTTAGATCTTGTAGTCATTGGATGGGATGGTATTGGTGCAGGAGGCAAAGTATGATTTGGATCTGCAGTATGGGAACAATTTGCAGTAGATGACTGCTGAATTGTATGAGGCAGGGTTGGGGGTACTGCAGTATGTGAACAATTGGATGATTCATTAGTGAAAGAAGAAATAGTAGGCAAAGGGAAAGGAGAATCACCTGTGGAGTGTAACCTGGATGGAAAGTGTGATGTAGCAAGATCCTTGGCTGGAAAAGAAGTCTCATCAAACACAACATGTCTTGAAAGATAGGCCTTATTGGTTACCGGATCAAGACATTTGTAACCTGCAAAGTTATAACCTAAAAAGATACAAGGTTTAGACCTATAATCTAGTTTGTGAGCATTGTAAGGCCGCAGGAGAGGATAGCACAAGCATCCAAAAACTCTGAGTTTTTGGTAGTCAGGGGCTTTGGTGTAAAGTTTAGAGTATGGAGACATGTTTTGGAGAACAGGTGTAGGCAATCTGTTTATGATGTATACAGCAGTGAGGAAAGAATCTACCCAATACCTATTGGAGAGATGAGAGTGAGCTAACAATGTTAATCCAGTTTCAAGGACATGTCTTAGTTTTCTTTCTGCAAGGCCATTTTGAGGAGAAGTGTATGGACAGCTTTTTCTGTGGACAATGCCATTGGTTTTGAGAAAAGATTGGAATTGAAGAGAGGTATATTCACCTCCTCCATCAGATTGGAGTTCTTTAATTGTTGTGGAGAATTGGTTTTCCACAAGCATTTTGAATTTGAGAAATGTTTCATAGGTTTCAGACTTGGTGTGTAAGGGATAAATCCATGTAAACCTGGAGTAATCATCTATAAAGATAATGTAGTATTTATAACCAGTGTTTGACATTACTGGAGAAGTCCATATATCAGTGTGAATGAGTTGTAGAGGGGATAAAGATATACGGTTAGAAGCAGAGAAAGGTTGTTTCTTACTTTTGCCCAATTGACATGACTCACAAAGGATACTTTTATTGATATTTGAAACTGAAACAGAATTTGAAAATAAAACAGGGAGATTATTATCTCTAACAATTCGAGTGACTACATCATTAGCAGGATGGCCTAACCTAAAGTGCCATACTAAAGAAGATGTTCTTATTCCTAACAAAGCTATGAAAGACTTGCTGCCCTTGTGAGACTTCTTGCCTAACCGTAGAGGATACATGCCATTCTCACTCTTGCCTTCCAGGAGGATTGTTTTGGTCTGAAAATCAATGATATAGAAATTAGAGGAGGTTAGAACAAAGAAACAATCATTATCATGACAAAATCTTTGAATGGAAACAAGGTTTGCAGCAGATTGTGGACAATGCAAGACATTATTAAGTTTAAAAGTAAAGGTAGAAGATTGAAGAGTTGTAGAACCAGAATTGGCTATAGCAAGAGCTGTTCCATTCCCCACAGCAACAGTTTCATTGTCTTGGAATGGTTGCTGGATGTTAAGGTTCTCTAAGTCTTGAGTGATGTGCACATTGGCTGCACTGTCTGCATACCACTGAGGATCTTCATAGGTAGTGTTGGATTGGGCCACCATTGCAGCGAGTTGATGAGGTGGACGTCTCCCTTGGAAGGAATAGTCCATCCTATGGTAGCAATCCAAGGCTTGGTGGTTTACCTTCCCACATATTTGGCATGGAACTCGAGGAGCAGAATTGATAGATGTCTGGCCTGAGTTTGGTAGTGGTAGTAGCCCAGTAGAGGTATTGTACCTTGGAGCAGGAGAAGTATTGTACCTTGATGCTGCATTGTAATTGTTGTTGTTGAAGAACCTGGCAGCAGGAGGAGAAGGTCTAGGGCTGAAATTTCTAGTAGCAGAAGAAAGTGATCTGGGACTGAAGTTTCTTGCTGGAAACTTGGCAGGGTATTGTCCATGACCTCTGAAGGATTTTTGTCCTCGTTGTTGAGTAAACAAGGCAAAGTTTGAGGTGTCTGCTGATGATACTAGCTGCTGATTCAATAGTGTTTCATGATTGACAAGCTCCTCTTGAAAATCATCCAGTGAGAGTTGTTTCTCTCTAGTTAGAAGAGAGACAGTAGTGACAAAAGTGTTGAAGGAAGGATTGAGGCCATTGAGAAGAAAAGAAATCAGGTCCTCATCAGGAACAGGTTTCCCTACTGCAGCTAATTGATCAGACCATACCTTGGCTGATTGAATATATTCTGAACAGGTCAAGGAGCCTTGATGGAGACTCATCAATTGTCTTTTGAGATTGGCAATTCGAGACCTAGAATCATTAGCAAACTTGGTTGCTAAAGTGGACCAGACTTGTTTGGAAGTATTAAGTCCATAAACTGTGGACAGAACTTTTTCAGAGAGTGTCAGATTGATCCAACTGAGGATACATTGATCCTTTTTGTTCCAGATGGTAAATTCTGGATTAAGAGTTTCCACACCTTTGTCATCTATGATCAGTTTGGGAGGGCATGGTTCAGATCCATCAACTATGCCTAACAGATCATGGGTGCGCAGGATGGGTAGAAATTGTGTGGTCCAACCTAGATAGTTTGGACCTTCAAGCTTTCCATTGAATTGGGAAAGGGTAGGTGGAGAGAAGGTTGATGCAGAAGAAGATGCCATTAAAAGACAGGTTGGTGTATAGTAAAGGGAAGAAGAAGAAAAGAAAGAAACTTGGGGCGTGTGCCTACAATGGCTCTGATACCATAAAAGATTTCTTAGAGAAATAGAATTTGGCGGAATAATCTCATCAGCCTTCTCATTTAGCTTAAATAATGAAAGAGTTACAATTACAATCAAACTTTAATCTTATCAAGATAAGAGTGATAAGATAACTATCTAAGAAACCTATTTACAATGGAAGACTTAATATACTAAAGAAATCTAATTAGAAATAACTACAAGAGAAGAGATATAATACAAACAGATGATGTTCTGTTTGTATTTACAGATAGAAGAGAGGTTGAGAAGGAATAGAAGTCTTATGATGTAGGATCGCTACTGACTGAAGGCTGCGATCGATCACAATGTGTTGCTGGAACTTCATCTGGATCATCAGTTAGCTTAACACACCCATCCTCTGTAAAATATCTATCAAAAGTTTCGCAACATCCATTGATGCCTTTTTGCATAATCCATTTATAACAGAATTGTATATTACCAAGTTTGATTTTTCTTCCACCTTTATCATTCCATCATAAACCTGAACTGCACCGTCTACATTCCCTTCCTTGCAGTACCCATCAATCAAGCTACCATAGGTAACAAGGTCAGGCATTAAACCGTGAACAAACATACTGCCCAACAGTTGCTTGGCTCCTGCTAAATTATTGTTTCTGAACATATAATTGATGAGAATGTTGTGAATAAAAGCATCTGCAATGAGGTTCTTTTCAATAATCTGGTTATTAAGTTTAAGAGCTTCAGTCACATATCCATTTCTGCAAAGCCCCTTCGCAAGGATTGAGTAGGTAAATTGATCAGGGCATATACGCTTATCAATCATGTCAGACAATAGAAAAGAAGCTCCCTCCATATCTCCTTCCTTATAGAGCCAATGGATGACTGTATTGTAAACAACAGTATTAGGAATCAAGCCCCTCTCTACCATTTCATTACACAACTTAAAAGCCTCATCCAAACTCCCTCCTCTTGCATACCCATCTATCAAAGTTGCATAGGTCCTCTCATTGGACTCAATACCCATCTTAGTCATTACATTAAGCACATCTTCCGCCAATGCTACACTCCCAACCTTGCAAAACCCATTTATGACACAATTGTAAGTTACTGAATTGGGTTGTACACACCCCCCTGACATCACTCCCATCTTCCTCACAAGCTTCAAGGAAAGTTCCAAGTCACCCATCTTACAAGCTCCATCTATGATCATGTTAAAAGTAACAATATTGGGCCAAATTCTGTTCTTCAACATCCGATAGAATGCTGAGATTGCCTCAAGTAATCTACATTCCTTACAAAGAGCATGAACAACCAAATTGAAAGTATTCACATTTTCAATATACCCATATGAAATAATTTCCTTATACAACTTCCAAAATCTATCAATCTCATTCAACTTCAAAAGGTGACCCAAAAAGTTATTCCAAGCGTGAATTGTAACCCAAACACCCTCCATTCTCAGCTTCTTGATGACTTCATAAGCACCATCAGTGGCCCCAAACTGAGTACAAGCCCTTACCAATGCATCAAACACTGCCGGACTTGGATCACATCCTTCATAACTATTAATCAACCCTTCCAAAATCTCCAACGGAGGGACACCACTTTCACACATTAAGTTCTCCATAATAGCCAAGGCATCATCAAATCTCCTTGAGTTGACCAACAATTGAATTACAGTGCAACAAGATTCCAATGAGTGTGAAAATCTCTTCTTCTCTCCAACCCAATTGTAAAACTCTAAAGCTAACTGTGACGAGTTCCGAAATTTGTGAATGACACGGCATACTAATGAATTGGTAAGGCTCGGAGACATTTGTTCCAAGAGTTTCCATCTCCTCTGCTTTAAATTAACACAAATTGCTCTAAAGAAAATGTCCTCGGTACTTGGATTTGAGAAGTGCTTACCAACGTGAAAAGCTCTGCTTATGAGAGTACCTCTTTTGGGTAAACAGAAACTTAGAAACATAGAATGCCTAAAACCCAGTTCATCCGATGGCCTAATACCTGCAATAATGATCAACGCAATGGAAAATCAAATTACTGTAGCGTATAATTCGATATCCTTTCTATCTTATATCTTTATTGAAGTTTTATCTTTTAAATCAATTCATTTTTGTGCTGACTTATGTTTCTATATAGTGTTTTATCTACCTTCAGAGTGGTTTAACGAATTGAATGAATGACCAAATCTTTCTTATGTTTCTGCATAGTGTTCTTAAGTCTACTTTAATAATGAACGAACTTATTCAACAAACCCGCAGATATAAGACCATTCAGAGAAAAAAACACTAACTGAGAAAAGAGAAGTTCATGATAAAGATATGACCTTCCCATAAATAGTTTCAAACCAAAAGCCACATAATTTACACGTGTGGCAGTGTAATCTACAGATATAAGACCATTCAGAGAAAAGAACACTAACTGAGAAAAGAGAAAAGTTCATGATAAAGATATGACCTTCCCATACATAATAAGCCAACAATCTTTGGTGCTGTTGTGCTTTGCCACTTCTTCAAGAACGTGAACCTTCAGATCTGAGGCCATTTTTCAGTCAAGTTTTGCTTTAGCTAGGCCCATGTTTGGCTGCTGAGTACCAAATTTTCTGCAATAAAAATGTTAATATAAGTAATTTTTCCAAAATTATGTTTTTCCTGAATAACATAAAACCAAATACACATATAACTATACAATCAGGTTTAAGTGAACAAACCCATCCCAGAGTCAACTACAATTCCGGCTTGCAACTACAAAAGATTCCATTTTCCGCCGGCCAAGTGCCGGAAACAGCATGAAACCATAAACAACAAAACACCCGACAGACTAAAAGGCAGTTTGCTGCATACCCACCAACCACAAAAGACACCATTTTCCACCGGCCAAGTGCCGGAAACAGCATGAAACCATAAACAACAAAACACCCGACAGACTAAAAAGGCAGTTTGCTGCATACCCACCACAGGAACTTGCGCAAAAATAAGTACTTTACTCTTCTTCTAGACAATTGAACACAAGAAATTTGGTTTTGAAAAGAAAAACGAGCGGAAATTTTGGACAAATTAACAAATACCCATGAACGATTTACCTTAATAGAGTCAAGTCTAAGAAGCAAATCCATGACTTTGTGACAAAGCGCGTCAAAATCGCTCTCTCTCTCTCTCTTTCTCTCACTCCGTGTTCTTTGAAAGAAAGAAGAGCGAAGGAATAGATGTTGCGAGTGTCGGCAAAGAGAGGAGAAAGTGAAAGAAAAAGAAAAAACCCTACCACCGTTCGTTCGCGGAATAGCTATTCAAGTAGGAAAATGAAGAAGTATTACTAGAAAATCAATCCAAAGCCAAGAATCTCGCTCTCTGAGCTCCTCTAGAAACTTTGCTTCTCCTCCTTCCTTTGAACTTCAGCCTGTTCCAACCTTTCCATCATGGATCCCCCACAAACAAAAATGGAATCTCTCATTGCCCAAACTGAAGCTCTATCCTGGGAGGACCCCTCCACCCAGTTAGAAACCCTCCCCCTCAAGCAAGTAACTGATGAATATCTTCCCCTTGTAGGGCATATCATTTCTCAGAAAACTCATAACAACCAATCTGTTAATGCTTCCCTCACCAAAGCCTGGTCTTTTGCCGTCCCTTTCTCCTTTGCAGTGCTCGGACCAAATCTCTTTCTTTTCAAATTTTCAAAACAGGAGCATATCACCAGGATTCTAGTTCAGACCACCTGGAATGTCAATGGTTCCCTCCTAGCTCTTCAAAAGTGGTCTCCTACTGCTACAATAGGAGAACTAATCCTGAAAGAAGTTCCTTTCTGGATACAAGTGCATGGGCTGCCACTATGCAATATGACATCCAGAAATGCAGTAGCCATTGGGAAAGGATTGGGCCATCTCCTGAAAGTTGATGAGGTCAATGGCGCAACATCAACTTTTCGTAGCTACCTTAGGATTCTGGTAGAGATAGACTCTTCAAAGCCTCTGAATCCAGGGTTCTCTTTTGCAAGACCTGATAGTGGAGTTACTTGGGTGAGCCTAAAGTATGAAAGGCTTGACGTTTACTGCACTGAATGTGGCTTGATTGGGCACAAACAGCACACCTGCCTAACTCCTCAAGCTGATAGATCACCAGCCAGGTACAAATCCTCCCTCAAAGTCAATATGCTCTCCAATCTCCTTCCCACTCAATCCTATGAACATCGTACAGTAAATACAACCCTACAGGGTTCTTCTCACGAGTTAAGCAGTGGCCATGAGTCAACCCAGCTCCAAGCTAGTCAACCTGAACACTCCCTCAAGCCTATGTCTAACCTGACATACCATTACCCCAAGCCCTCCTCAAACACGCCACAGTCAGCTCACCACCTATCACAAACAGCCTCTCCTACCAAACATGTCAGCAATCCCACCTCCACTACTACAGGAAACATGGACATACCCCTTCACATCCCATTAAATGCTCTCTCTATTTCTCAAAAACCCATTACACCACCTGTCAACAACAAGTTGGATATCAACCAATATCCTGAATCCTCCTTAATGGACCTTACTCCTCCCAGGCCCATTATAGCCCACTTAGACTTCTCCGCCCAACACCTTCAGCCCAAGTCTAATCAAACCCTCTCTCCTGTCCCAACGGAATTAACAGACACTGATCATTTGGTCACTCCCGCCAAAAAAATCCTCACTTCAACCAGAAAAGCTTCCCATGCCCCTAAAACTCCCTCTCTCACTATCTCGGATAAAAACCAGCTCTCTAACACCAGCTCCCCCATTTCCTCCCCCAGCTCTCCCTCCTCCTCTCCAAAGAATAAGAAAAGAACAAGATCAAATGTTTTGCTCACCCCCTCAAAAAAAGGTCCTGGATCTCTCACTGACCAAGAAACCCTCACACCCCAACCAAAAGACTATCCTATGCCCTTTGCTCCAGGTCTTTCTGGAAAGACCCCAGCTAGAGCAATGTTCAAAGCAGCTCGCAAAGGAAAAAACAAAATGGTCATAGCAGGGGAGAAGGCTGAAGTTGATGTAAACTTGAAGGGAGGCTGTGTCAAGCCTCCCCAGCACAAATGAAGATCCTTTCTTGGAACTGCAGGGGGCTCTCCAGGCCTGCTGCAGTTCGTAGTTTGAGGGTGCTGATCCGTGATCACTCCCCAGATGTTCTTTTTCTCTCTGAAACCAAAACTCCCCCTCCCCAAGTATCTGCTACTTTGAACAGACTTGGCTTTTTTCAGATGTCTCAAGTTGCTGCGTGTGGTGCTAGTGGTGGATTAGTTGTTACATGGAGGACTGGTGTGGATCTTGATTGCTTCATCACAAACAAGAACAACATCTCTGCATGGTGTTACTCTGATCCACCACATCCTCCTTGGATTCTCTCTTGTATCTATGGCCCCCCTTACAGAAATGACAAGCAGGCCTTCTGGGATTCTTTCACCTCTGTTGGTGAATTTTTTGAGGCCCCCTGGCTGTGTATTGGAGACTTCAACTCCATTTTGAACCAGTCAGAAAAACTTGGTGGTAGACCTGTTGTTAATTCTGGTAACTCCTACTTCAGAAATTTCATTAATCAATTTGGTTTGATTGATCTTGGGTTTGCTGGAAACCCCTACACCTGGTGTAATCACAGACATGGTCCTGATATCATTAAAGAAAGACTAGACAGAGGTCTAGCATCCCCAAATTGGACCCACTTACACCCCGAATACTCCCTCCTTCATATTCCAGCTTTCAACTCTGATCACAATCCCATATCCCTAAACACAAACAACCACTCCTTTTTCCTCCCTAGGCCTTTCAGATTTGAGGAGTTTTGGTCCAAAGACCCCTCTTGTGGGAAGGTGATAGAAACTGCTTGGAAAGCTCCTGTTTATGGTAATCCAGCCATCTATCTTCCCAAAAAGCTCAAACATACCAAAAATGCTCTGTTGAAATGGAATGCTTCTCACTTTGGTAACATCCAAAAAAACATAAAGGCCACTCTTCTTAAGCTTGACCAAATTCAGCAAACCCCTCCTTGCAATTTCTTTGTTGATAAGGAAATACAATTGAAGCTTGAGTTAGAGCAGCTTCTCAAGCATGAAGAGACTCTGTGGCGTTCTAAATCCAGGGGTTCCTGGCTGACTTGCAAAGATCTTAATACAAAATACTTCCACACCTCTACTATCATTAGAAGGAGGTCAAATGCTGTCAACTTTCTCAACACAGATTCTGGTGATTGTGTGTCCTCAAGGGCAGATATTGGGAGATCTTTCACCAATCATTTCACCTCTCTTTTTTCCACCTCTAACCCCATCATTGAAGTTGAAATGCTGGACCTCTTTTCAAAGGTTATCACTGAGGAGGACAACTCAACCATCTGCTCCATTCCCACTGAATTGGAAGTAATTCAAGCTCTGGCCAGTCTAGGATCCTCCAAAGCCCCAGGTCCTGATGGTTTCCCTGCCCTCTTCTACAAGAAATACTGGAGTTATGTTAAGGATGATGTGATGAAATTTATTTGGAACTTCTTCATGAATAATCACTTGCCTAGGGAGCAAAACCACACTTTCTTAGCCCTCATTCCAAAGGTTAGTGGGTCTCATACTGCTAATCAATTTAGACCTATAAGCCTTTGTAACATTGTCTACAAAATCATCTCAAAAATCTTGGCCAACAGATTAAAACCCCTGCTCCATAAATTCATCTCCCCTAACCAGTCGGCCTTCATCCCCAAAAGAAATATCCAAGATAACACCATTCTGGCCCATGAGCTTCTTCATACTTTTAGGAGCAAGAAACGTAAAGGGGGGTTTTTGTTTCTAAAAATGGACATGGAAAAGGCCTTTGATAGAATGGAATGGAATTTTCTTCTTGCTATCATGGAGAAACTGGGTTTCTGTTCAAACTGGATCACCTGGATTAGAGCCTGCATCTCTTCTGCTTCCTTCTCCATTCTCTTAAATGGCAGCCCCTTTGATTTCTTCTCCCCTGAGAGAGGTTTGAGGCAAGGAGATCCTCTCTCTCCTTTCCTCTTCATCATTGGCTCAGAGGTCTTCTCTAGACTGATGTACAGAGAGGAATGTGCTGGTGCTATCAGAGGTTTGAAGATTTCTAGAAACAATGCAGCTATTCATCATTTGCTGTTTGCTGATAACCTACTCATTTTTGGCAGAGCCAACCTAGCTGAAGCCACTAGCATAAACTCTTGCCTTGAGAAGTATTGTAGATGGTCTGGCCAGAAAATTAACTCCTTCAAGTCATCCATCCGTTTTAGCAAAAACACTAATCCTTCTTTAATCTCCTCCATCTCATCCATATTACCATACACTTCCAACCCAGCAAAGTCACTTTACCTTGGCCTGCCTATTCTGATGGGAAACTCGAAAAGAGATGCTTTCAACTTTATCCTTGACAAGGTTTTAAGTAAGATGGAGGGCTGGAGAGCAAAAACACTATCCCAAGCAGGCAGACTGGTTCTTATCAAATCAGTTGCTGCTACCATTCCCTCCTATGCAATGAGTACATTTTTGCTTCCCTCTTCTTTCTGCTCTCAGCTGGATAGGAGTTTTAAAAACTTTTGGTGGGGTTTCCCTCCAGCAAAGTCCAGAAACCTCACTCTAAAAGCTTGGGACACTTTATGCATTCCAAAAGACTTGGGAGGTTTGGGAATCCAGAAGATGAGAGAAGTTAATCTTGCCCTGGTTTCTAAGCTAGGATGGAACCTCTTATGCAAGGCAGACTCGATGTGGGTGGCCCAACTCAGAGGTAAGTATCTTCACTCAAACTCTATTCTCACCCCCTCTCCCCTTTCTTCTTCCTCTTGGCTGTGGAAAGGCATCACAAATTCCATTTCTGTCATTTCAAAAGGTGCCTGTCTCAAAATTCACAGACAATCATCTCTCCCCATCTGGAGCTCCCCGTGGATTCCCACTCTAAATTCTTATATGCCCATTCCCTCTCCTCATCTGATCCAGCCTCTCCCAAACCTTTTGATCACTGACCTCTTCTCCCACACCTTAAATTCCCCTGAAACCTACTGGAACATCCCCTTGATAAACTATCTTTTTGATTCCTCTAGTGCTAGGGAGATACAGAAAATCAGGATTTCAAACTCTCCTTCTGAAGAGTACATTTGGACTCCCTCCCCCTCTAGTTTGTTCACATCAAAATCTGCTTACAAGCTCATAACCACCCCAAGGATCTCCATAGCTTCCTCTCCTCTAACCCCCACCCAATGGAAAGCCCTTTGGAAACTAAAGCTGATGGATAGACTAAAATTATTCCTATGGAAAGTTGCTTGGGACATTGTCCCCTCCAAGACTAGGATCAATGCTGTGTTCCCCATTCCCCAGGCAGACTTAATCTGCCCCTTATGCAAAGTAGAAGAGGACTCTCTTCATCACCTCTTCTTCAGATGCTTTTTTGCTAGAATCTCTTGGAGATCTTCCCATTGGCCTCTTGATTCTCTGAAATGGTCCACTCTTACTTTGCCAAATTGGATTATCGGTATTCTATCTCCTAACAAATATTTTGGTATCCCCTTAGTTGACACTCATCTCTTCCAAATATTTGCTATTGTACTGTGTGATTCTCTTTGGTTTGCCAGGAATCAAGCTATTCACAATGGAGTTTTCCCCAAAGCTTCTAATTTTGCTGACAATATCATGAGGCTCTCCTTAGAACACTATGCAGCCTGGAACACCACCTCTCAACCAATGAAAGAAAGCTGGAATCCCCCTCAACAAGGCAGTTACAAGGTCAACTTCGACATTGCTACTGCTGACCATTTCTCTGTTCAAGCTGCTGTATGCAGAGATGCTAATGGCCAAATCATCAAGACCTTGTATCAATTCAGCCCCACCTATGAGCACGCCTATGGAGAAGCTCAAGCAGCCCTGCTGGCTGCAAAACTGGCCACCTCTTTGAAGATAGAATCCTTTGTTTTAGAAGGAATTTCTGATATTGTAATTTCCTCTTTGCAGCAACCTACCACTGTTTTGGATTGGCAAATAGCTAGCTTAATTTCGGATGTTATTTCTCTTATTCCTTCCTCCTCTCACTGGGAGGCAAGGAAAGTTAATAGAAGTGCAAACTTCTGCGCCCATTACGTGGCATATTGGGCCGCAGCTAGAGTTTTCTCTGGCTACATTCCCACCTTTTTTTCTCCTTTTTCTCCCCCCATTTCCATCCCCATCTGTAGTGGAAAAGATCCACCTCCCACCCTCCCCTCCTTGTGAGGGATGTGTTTTTTGTGTTTGTAGTCCGCTTGGTTTTTCTATGAAGCAGTTTGTTACCAAAAAAAAAAAAAAAGAAGTATTACTAGAAAAAGAAGAAATTTGAATGAAATAATTATTCAATTCTTTACCTCCATTCTTACCTGGGTGGCTGTAGCTAGGGCTGACAATTTTGACGCGACCGGTGAGTTTGATGTGAATTTAACATGTATTGAGTTTAGACTTATCGGGTTCGGGTCTTAATCAGGTCAATCGACTAAGACCCGATTAACAATCATGTCTGGCAAGTCGACTCAACGGGTCAACCGAGTGACCCGCCAAACCCGTTTTTAAAAAAAAAAAATCTAAAAAACCCTAAAAACTAAAGCCCCTAAGTTCCTCACCCGAAACAATTCATTGCATCAGTGATTTAGCTGACCTAGCCCCCCCCCCCCCCCCCCGAAACCGGCATCCGGATCCTCTCTAGTTAATGGCCAGGATGGCCCTAGGAGAATCCTAGGGCCATCCTCATGCCACGTGTTTCACCTATTAAAATATATTAAAATATTATTTTTTATTTTAAAAATAAATAAAAACTAAAATAATATAATAATGTTTTTTTTTCAATTTTTTTATATGGCCCTTGGGGGTGGCCAGACCACCCCCAAGGGCACCGTTTTGCCTTTGGGGGGTGGCCAAAGTGATCCACCCCCAAGGGCCATGGGGGTGGCTTTGGCAATTCCCAACCGGCCCCTAGGGGTGGCTTTGGCCACCCCCCAGGCCAAACGGGTGGCCCTTGGGGGTGGTCTGGTGACCCTTGGGCCACATAAAAAAATTGAAAAAAAAAAAAATATATATATATATATATATATATATATATATATATATATATATATATATATATATTATATTATTTTAGTTTTTATTTATTTTTCAAATAAAAAATAATATTTTAATAGGTGGGACATTTGGCATGAGAATCTTGCCATTAACTGGAGAGGATCCAGAGCCCCCAAACCCATGCCACACCTCTCTCTCTGTCTCTCTCTCTCTCTCTCTCGTCTATGAAATTCTCTTCATCATCTTCCACACCTCTCTCTCTCTTTCTCTCTCTCTCGTCTCTGAAATTCTCTTCACCATCTTCCACACCTCTCTCTCTCTCTCTCTCTCTGCACTCTCTGTCTTCGAGTCTCCATCTTCGGTATCACGATTCACTCCTTCACGGTATGTCTCTCTCTCTTGCTCTGATTTTGTTTTTCATTTTCTGTAGTATTTTACTTTTCATTCTCTCACAGTCTTCCGTTCCGCTCATCTGTCTCATGATTCACAGATAGATCTAAAGTGGAAAAGAATAATTTATTTTGCTACCTTTAGTTTTGTCTATTTGAATCAATTACTCCATGTTAATTCTGGAGTTCTTCTGTACTATTTGTGAAGTATTGGTTGGTTGGGAACCAGTTGCTTTGTCTTGCCATGATTTTTTGTATCAATTAGGTTTCTCAAATCTAATTGGACATTTTTATGTGAAGACAGCATACATCTTGGTCGTTATTTTTTCAAGCTTATGATTTCCACTTTGCTTGTATGATTGAATGCTAGAATAATCTTAATAGCTTCAAAAATCTATTTTGAAATTTTTTTCTTCAACACTCTGTTTTCTTTATAACCAAATGGAGTGTGTTTGGCTGCAGTGCCTAAGAGTTTTGGTTTGTGATAGAATTTTCTATTTGGTTCCCTATTTTGGCACTTAACATGGATCTAGGTAACCCAGTCAATAATCTAAAGATGAAATTCTCAAACCTTAAAATGTTTAGGGAAGTTGTTAGGGTGTATAACCTTAAGAGGGGGAAGGACATTAGATTTTAAAAAATAAAAATAAAAAATAAAAAAAAATGAAAGCAGCAGGTGCATAGCGGTATGTAGAGATGCCAAATGTAAGTACCGGGTATATGCAAGAAAGATGCTTGATGAAGACTCATTTAAAGTTATATCTTTACAGGATAAACACATTTGTGGTCATAAATTCAGAAATAGCATAGTCAACTCAAGTTGGATAGCCAATAAGCTAATTGAGAAGTTTAGGCTTCGGCCCGACATGCCTTTGGATGTAATCCAATATGAAGTGAAGAATAAATTGAGTGTGGATGTAAATCCAAGCATGATGTATAGAGCTAGGAGTAAGGCCAAATC
Organism: Corylus avellana; assembly: GCF_965113065.1. Lineage (NCBI taxonomy): Eukaryota > Viridiplantae > Streptophyta > Magnoliopsida > Fagales > Betulaceae > Corylus > Corylus avellana. The sequence continues at coordinate 16,186,042 of NC_142499.1, forward strand.
TGGACAGACCAAGCCCAAATCTGGCTCCAAAATTTGGAAGAATGTATGTTTCTCTGACAACCATGAAGAAAGGCTTTTGAGAGGGTTGTAGGCATGTCATAGGGGTAGATGGGTGTTTTCTAAAAAGACCATTCAAGGGCCAACTCCTTTCTGCAGTTGGGAACAATAACATGTACCTAATTGCTTAAGTGGTTGTTGAAGCTGAGACTAAAGACAGTTAGATGTGGTTCCTTGAAACCCTAGTGTCTGATCTTGGTACCCATGATAGGCATGCTAGGCCTACATTCATTTCAGATTGTCAGAAGGTAAATTTTTTGTCACACTTAAAAGTATTAATTCAATTTGTTTGACTATTGTACGATACTTAAGGTATTATTATTATTATTATTATTTTGCAGGGTCTTATGCCAACTTTTCAGGCTGTTATGCTAGTGGCTGATCACAGGATATGTGTTAGGCATTTATATGCCAACTTTAGAAACATTGGGGGACATTGAGGATTGGCACTAAAGGATCAATTATGGGCTGCAACATCTTCATACACGGAGTATGATTTCAATGGTCATAAGGATGAGTTGAAGAAAATGAATAAAGATGCCTACGAATATTTGAACAAAATTGACCCTACTTCTTGGTCTAAGGTACGGTTTAGTGACTACCCAAAGTGTGACCTGCTAGTAAACAACATCTGTGAATGTTTCAATTCATACATTCTGAAGGCTCATGACAATCCCATTTTGACCATGTTGGAGATGATAAGGAAGAAGTTGATTAGGCAATATCAAAATAAGAGGGAAGGGATAGAGAAATTGAATGGAAAGCTATGCCCTAGGATTGCTGCAAAATTGGAAGCAAATGGGTTAGATGCAGTGGATTGCATTGCGCAGTATGTTGGTGATTTGATGCTTGAAATTACTTGTCCGGATAATAAACAGTTTGCGGTAGACTTGGTAGAAGGAGGTGTGGCTGCAATCAGTGGAAACTTACTAGAATCCCATGTCCCCATGCAGTGGCTGCTATACTTTCCGATTGTGGGGAACCTGAGGATTATGTTGATGAATGTTTTACTATAGAGACTTAGAAGAAGGCATATGCTGCAATTATATACCCAATGCTTAGTGAGGAACTGTAATGATTCCGATGGGCAAGTCAATTAACTAGTAATTTATTCCATAGTTCGTCTTCTAACCTTATCCCTCACAGGACAAGAGGAATTTTAACCTCACATAGACGAGAGACATCGCTCTAATACTGTAACGCCCCGATATTTGAGCTAGCAAATATCGAAGTCGTGACGCTGCAACTTTAGAAAATACAATCTTACAGCGGAGTATGTATATTTTTTTTCTTTTTCTATGACCTAGGAATAACTTACACAACACAGTTGAGCTGACTGAAATACCTCGAGGTGATATATTATTAAATAAAATAGAAACATGGTTTTCATTACAACATATGTATACACTAGGTGTACCAAATATATGCCACAGACGGCACCTAAATTAACATAGTAATATCTATTAAGTTTACACACATCACCATACATAATAAAAGCGATTAACATAAATGAGACTTGCTCCATAGAGTAAGCATAAATCCTGCAGCAGATGGTCTATCAACCATCAAAACCAGTAAAAGGACCATCGTCCTCACTTTCTATCCCTGCATCAAGATCTATGTAAAGATGACGTTATCATATTTACATAGGCAAACAAGTGAGTAATCTATTTTCCTAGATATAAAGACTAAAAAGACTAATTTGAACAAATAAGATTAAAGACTAAAATATATAATAATAAATGAGTTGTGAATGCAGCGTAATGACAGATTAGTTTGTGTTTTATGATAATCTTTCTTCAGACCTCTTCTCATGAGCTCTCAGCCCGCTTACGTCCGTTATGTCCCTCACACTTTAGAGGTTTACTTGTTTGGTGCTGGTAACTACACCGCCCCAGCTTAGTTATATATTAGGCCTTTTGGACGGTTATATACCCCCATCCACTGAGATACCGACAGTTCCTCGCGGCAATCCACCCAGCTTGTTCTTAAGGTGGCTATCTTATCAGCCCATTTTATTAGACACATTATGCAGTAGTTGTATTGCAAAATTATATCAATAAGACAAAATAAGAATTCCTATAACAATAAAACAAAGCTAGTACACAGTAAGTATATCCATACTTACACTCCTTAGTGTAGTATTCTGCTCCACTTCTGCATATAATACATACATACAAACAATACTTAGTTCATTCTCCAATAATATCATTGTTTAAAGACACTCATCTTTTTATATTTATTTATTATCCGTCACTTCATCTTTACTTACTCATTTTATTATATTAATATAATATAGTCATATATAACTAGTTAAATGACTGAATGTAAATGTTAAATGCATATTTCGGGGATGACCTCAATTAGTCTTTACCGCCAGAAATATGAACAGAAATTTAAATGACATAAAAGAAATGACTGAATGTAAATGTTAAATGCATATTTCGGGGATGACCTCAATTAGTCTTTACCGCCAGAAATATGAACAGAAATTTAAATGACATAAAAGAAATGACTGAATGTAAATGTTAAATGCATATTTCGGGGATGACCTCAAATAGTCTTTACCGCCAGAAATATGACATAAAAGAAATGACTGAATGTAAATGTTAAATGCATATTTCGGGGATGACCTCAAATAGTCTTTACCGCCAGAAATATGAACAGAAATTTAAATGACATAAAAGAAATGACTGAATGTAAATACTGTAAAGTAAATAATATATAGATAATATTATAAGTCCTTAATTGATTTTGTCCACTAACTCTTTATTATTAATTCACTTGTTCCATTACTTTATTTTACATTATACGCTTTATTGGGTCTTTAAACAATTAAATGAGGACAAGTAATAAAAGCAATAAATCATGATATTTATACATGAAACACTTACCCAATAATCCTTTAGAAGTAAAACTCCACCAAATCTTCTCTAGGTAGCTAGTTTTAGAAAAACGCTTGAACACTACAAGAAAGATCTAGGCTATATGGTATTTGAGTAGAACTAAGAAATAAAATGAAAGGAGGAGCAAACAATTTTACTTGTTCTAAGATTGTAAAAACTCAAGTGAAAGTGAATTTAGCTATAGGCTCTATTTATAAGAGAATGGATGGTTAGGATTTATTTTTACACATTTGATCTAAGGGTTGAGATGTATTTAATCAAAAGAATGAACCTAGTCCATATTTCATGCTCTATACCAATTGATATTTTCGTCCAAAATGAGGGCAGTGTATTCCGATCCATTTTTCAATGTCCAAACGTACTCTGATTGACATGAAATTTTGAGAGTAGATAGAGGACTCCGAGACAAACATTTTATATTTTTGGTTCGACTTCATCCGAGTTCGTTTGAGTCTATTTTTGGCCTATACAAAGTTTCCTATTCAACTTGGGCTTTAATCTATTTGCATTGGCCACTTGCCTTATTAAATAATTATAATCATGATATTTACTATAATCATCATTACTAGAAGACTTTAAGCTTTCAACAAAGGTGGCTAGCCTTGATATCTTTCTTTAGCAGTTTTAATCCCATTTAGACAGTATGAAAATTAAGACACTGCTTTTTAGGCCAAAAACTACAAAGCTTCAAATTAATTTATGACTTCGCTAAACACCAATATAAATAATTTATTCACTAGATTGGGTTTGATTATGCCCATAAACATATTAGTGAAGCTAAATTCTTAGAATTGAAGTAATATACATAAGAGGTCAAAAATCAATGTAATATACCTTTAACACTAAATAGTTATTTAATATCATTAATCAACATATCATTGTTCTAATTTATCGATTATATTTTTAATCTATTTAATATTATTTAAATAAGAGTTTTAAAATCTAGGTCGTTACATTCTACCCACCTTATTGGAATTTCGTCCCCGAAATTACGGCATTCAATTTATCACATAACCCCAATATGAGCGACTCAAATTTTACTGTAACGTCTAAGCCTTAGTCATATTTTACACTTAGGTACTACACTTTTATACAGTATCATGATTTATCTACCAACTCAAAACATCAATCGGAGCATTTAATAATATCACTTCTTATCTCCAAGGTATCCCTAAACTTTTGTAGTTTTGAACAATAGCCATATAAGTAATCATAAAATGTCATTTACCGTGTATATATATATGTACTTACCGAGTGATATATCCGGTTAGAATAAATGTGGATATTTGTCCTGCATTTCTCGTTCTAGTTCCCAAGAAGCTTCTTCTACGTCGTGATTACGCCAGAGAACCTTAACTAGAGCAATGGTTTTTGTTCTGAGTTTCTGTTCCTTTCGATCCAGAATTTGTACCGGTAGTTCCTCATACCTTAAATTTGCTTGAATCTGAAGTGGTTCAAAATCAATAACGTGCAGGGGATCATGTACATATCTTCTTAATGTTGATACATGGAACACGTCGTGCACCTCTGCTAGCTCAGATGGTAACTCAACTCGGTATGCTACTGGTCCTACAATTTCGGTTATTAAGAAGGGGCCAACATACCTTGGACTTCACTTTCCCTTTTTACCGAAACGCATCACGCCTTTCATTGGTGATACTTTCAGGAATACTTGATCGCCAACTTCAAAATTCACCAGGCGACGTCCTTTGTCAGCATAACTCTTTTGACGGCTTTGAGCTGTTAACATCCTTTTCCGAATTAATACCACCTTGTCTTTGGTGTCTTGGATTATCTCTGGTCCTACCAATTGCCTTTCACCAACTTCATCCCAATAAAGTGGCGATCTGCATTTGCGTCCATAGAGGGCTTCGTATGGTGCCATACCAATAGTTGCCTGGAAACTTTTGTTATAAGCAAACTCGACAAAAGGTAATTATTGGATCCACTTAGTACTTTCCTTGACGAATCCAATTACCCTGCACTCTATTTTGGATAGACCAATTCTAATCCTACACTTAGTATTCATCAAGCTCGCAATTTGTGCTATGTGCAATTTATCATATCATTAATTGTAGGTAATTCTATAATCATTTTCTTCCCTTAAGTAATCACCACCTAATACTTCATAGCATTTTCTCAATCTCCTTATGATGAGCTAAGCATCATTATTTCCTTTTTTAGATCGCATTCACTATTTTTTTTTCTTATCAAGTCCTAACAACATCAATTTCAAACAATTATTCAATCGCTAGTTCATACCTCAAAATGTCGTAGCCTTCTTCTCGAGCTCACTACGTTTCTTCGATTTTATTTAATCAGCCTTGTCAAAGTGGCTGTAAGACAATAATATTTTTCAACATCTCTATCTCTTAATATTCATGATCATGTACCACTAATATGATTATCATTTTCCTCAAAATATAGCTAGATATCAATCCTTATATGGTACCATGATTAGTTATTTGCTTAGGTACAACTGCTATAACTCTTTAAAGATAACAAAACAATCATATACTTATTTTAATTCTACATGACTATGCTTATGCTCATCCCTCAATGATGATAGTAATTCATTTATCCTTTCTCGTCCTGGTGTTTGTACCGACCAATCTTGCCCAAATGGTCGTGTACTTATATGGCAAATCTTAGTGTATAATGCAGAAATGAATAAATGTGTAGCTCTAGAATCAAAGAGAGTACACGCAAGAGTACCAAATAGAGAAATGGTACCTGTCACTATATCATTGTTCGCTTCATCATTCTCATCGTCATCTACGGGGGTCAACGTATATACTCTCGCTTGAGCAGGCCTTCTTTGTTGGAAGTCATTCCTTTGTGCTCCAGCTTCCCCTGTAGTATTCATCGGACAATCCTTCTTAAAATGCCCCTTTTGACCACATCGAAAACAGCCGGTACTTTCGCTCCTGCAATCTCCAAAATGCATTCTTCCACATTTGGGACAAGCAACCTTCTGACTTCCTACAGGAGGAGGAAAAATCTTGTGGTCCGTCTGTTTGGAGCCAGTCCCTACGACAAATTGTTTGGATGGATAGGATGCCTGAGGCATTGACCGTTTCCTATGTTCGTAAGCTGCAGATGTCTCACGAATTGCCCTCTCAGCAAGGGATGCTACGTTTACTAATCGAGCATAGTTCTTGATCTCATGGCAAACAACTCTTTCCTTGATACGAGAGTTAAGACCATTTTCAAAACGTTCTGTCTTTGATACTTCGTCAGGAATAAGATTAATACCAAACCTAGCTAACTCAGTAAATTTAATTGAGTATTGTTCCACTGACATAGTACCTTGCACCAAGTTCTGAAATTCAATAGCTCTTAACTGCTTTTGTGACCTTGGGAAATATTGCCTGTTGAATTCCTCAACAAACCTTTCCCACGTGATAACAACACCAGGTCCTATCAGCTCTACCTGAGACTTCCACCATTTAAGGGCTTCACCAGTTAGCCTTAATACGGTGTATGTCAGTTTTTCCTCATTTGTACACTTGAGCGTGTCATGCAGCAGTTGGATATCTGAAATCCAAGCTTCAGCTACTGTATGTCCTTGAGTCCCATTGAAAGTACGAAACTGCTGATCAGTAAAGTCACGCATCGAGCAACCGATACGTTCGACTGGTGCAACAGGTTGAGACATCCGTGAAATTGCTTCCGTGAATTGCCTAGTAATATCTCCCATAAATTGGACTAATGTTGGGTGTACACCATCATGGAATGCTGGAGGCGAAGGTGGAGGTGGAGGTGGAGGTGGTATTTCATTGTTTTCATTATGAGGTGCTTCGCCTTCCTCAACGACAGGGAGATCACGTCTTCGTACCATAATTCTGTACAAATTAATTAACGACTTATCTATATCACAGCAAACAACAAAATCACTCAAATATGTAAATAACATAGTTGTGCTTCTATCGCTAATACTTTATTCTCAAACAAAAGTTTTTATAAAAAGTTATGAGTATTTTATTTAGTGAAGCTCTTGTGTTGTATACCCTAGTCTAGTATGATACTAACTTTCCCATAGAGCAAACCGCTCTGATACCATAATGTAACGCCCCGATATTTGAGCTAGCAAATATCGAAGTCGTGACGCTGCAACTTTAGAAAATACAATCTTACAGCGGAGTATGTATATTTTTTTTCTTTTTCTATGACCTAGGAATAACTTACACAACACAGTTGAGCTGACTGAAATACCTCGAGGTGATATATTATTAAATAAAATAGAAACATGGTTTTCATTACAACATATGTATACACTAGGTGTACCAAATATATGCCACAGACGGCACCTAAATTAACATAGTAATATCTATTAAGTTTACACACATCACCATACATAATAAAAGCGATTAACATAAATGAGACTTGCTCCATAGAGTAAGCATAAATCCTGCAGCAGATGGTCTATCAACCATCAAAACCAGTAAAAGGACCATCGTCCTCACTTTCTATCCCTGCATCAAGATCTATGTAAAGATGACGTTATCATATTTACATAGGCAAACAAGTGAGTAATCTATTTTCCTAGATATAAAGACTAAAAAGACTAATTTGAACAAATAAGATTAAAGACTAAAATATATAATAATAAATGAGTTGTGAATGCAGCGTAATGACAGATTAGTTTGTGTTTTATGATAATCTTTCTTCAGACCTCTTCTCATGAGCTCTCAGCCCGCTTACGTCCGTTATGTCCCTCACACTTTAGAGGTTTACTTGTTTGGTGCTGGTAACTACACCGCCCCAGCTTAGTTATATATTAGGCCTTTTGGACGGTTATATACCCCCATCCACTGAGATACCGACAGTTCCTCGCGGCAATCCACCCAGCTTGTTCTTAAGGTGGCTATCTTATCAGCCCATTTTATTAGACACATTATGCAGTAGTTGTATTGCAAAATTATATCAATAAGACAAAATAAGAATTCCTATAACAATAAAACAAAGCTAGTACACAGTAAGTATATCCATACTTACACTCCTTAGTGTAGTATTCTGCTCCACTTCTGCATATAATACATACATACAAACAATACTTAGTTCATTCTCCAATAATATCATTGTTTAAAGACACTCATCTTTTTATATTTATTTATTATCCGTCACTTCATCTTTACTTACTCATTTTATTATATTAATATAATATAGTCATATATAACTAGTTAAATGACTGAATGTAAATGTTAAATGCATATTTCGGGGATGACCTCAATTAGTCTTTACCGCCAGAAATATGAACAGAAATTTAAATGACATAAAAGAAATGACTGAATGTAAATGTTAAATGCATATTTCGGGGATGACCTCAATTAGTCTTTACCGCCAGAAATATGAACAGAAATTTAAATGACATAAAAGAAATGACTGAATGTAAATGTTAAATGCATATTTCGGGGATGACCTCAAATAGTCTTTACCGCCAGAAATATGACATAAAAGAAATGACTGAATGTAAATGTTAAATGCATATTTCGGGGATGACCTCAAATAGTCTTTACCGCCAGAAATATGAACAGAAATTTAAATGACATAAAAGAAATGACTGAATGTAAATACTGTAAAGTAAATAATATATAGATAATATTATAAGTCCTTAATTGATTTTGTCCACTAACTCTTTATTATTAATTCACTTGTTCCATTACTTTATTTTACATTATACGCTTTATTGGGTCTTTAAACAATTAAATGAGGACAAGTAATAAAAGCAATAAATCATGATATTTATACATGAAACACTTACCCAATAATCCTTTAGAAGTAAAACTCCACCAAATCTTCTCTAGGTAGCTAGTTTTAGAAAAACGCTTGAACACTACAAGAAAGATCTAGGCTATATGGTATTTGAGTAGAACTAAGAAATAAAATGAAAGGAGGAGCAAACAATTTTACTTGTTCTAAGATTGTAAAAACTCAAGTGAAAGTGAATTTAGCTATAGGCTCTATTTATAAGAGAATGGATAGTTAGGATTTATTTTTACACATTTGATCTAAGGGTTGAGATGTATTTAATCAAAAGAATGAACCTAGTCCATATTTCATGCTCTATACCAATTGATATTTTCGTCCAAAATGAGGGCAGTGTATTCCGATCCATTTTTCAATGTCCAAACGTACTCCGATTGACATGAAATTTTGAGAGTAGATAGAGGACTCCGAGACAAACATTTTATATTTTTAGTTCGACTTCATCCGAGTTCGTTTGAGTCTATTTTTGGCCTATACAAAGTTTCCTATTCAACTTGGGCTTTAATCTATTTGCATTGGCCACTTGCCTTATTAAATAATTATAATCATGATATTTACTATAATCATCATTACTAGAAGACTTTAAGCTTTCAACAAAGGTGGCTAGCCTTGATATCTTTCTTTAGCAGTTTTAATCCCATTTAGACAGTATGAAAATTAAGACACTGCTTTTTAGGCCAAAAACTACAAAGCTTCAAATTAATTTATGACTTCGCTAAACACCAATATAAATAATTTATTCACTAGATTGGGTTTGATTATGCCCATAAACATATTAGTGAAGCTAAATTCTTAGAATTGAAGTAATATACATAAGAGGTCAAAAATCAATGTAATATACCTTTAACACTAAATAGTTATTTAATATCATTAATCAACATATCATTGTTCTAATTTATCGATTATATTTTTAATCTATTTAATATTATTTAAATAAGAGTTTTAAAATCTAGGTCGTTACAAATACCAATTGAAAAACGCTTAATGACTCCAAAACCATTAACAGATATTAATCAATATACAAATAATTCAAGCACCAAAAATGTGTAAAGCAATAAAGTAATCAGACACAAATATTTTGTTGACGAAGAGGAAACCTTTTAAAAAATAATCTAAAAGTAAAACTTCTCTAGGGCAGCAAAACTCAGGAAATTACTATCAAAATATTATCCAGAGATTACAGACACTAGTAACACTTACAACCATTTGCAAGACCTTGACTCTGTAAGATCGACACACCTACAACTCGTCTCCTTGCTCACAATCTTCTTCAACGTGATTCTCCTTTACCGAACCCTTCCGATAGACATCTCAATCAAGCACCACGAAACTAACAAAAATCCTCTAAGAGGAATAATCAGGCTCACACAGATTTTCTCCCTAAGCACAGCCTCTCACGAAACTTGGGGTAGAATTTCGTACATCTCTCTCTCTCTCTATAAAGATGTATATAAACCTCCGACAATACCCTAGACCTGACACACTAAAAATCACGTTTTGGAGAGTAAAACTTACGGGGTATCCTGACAGGTTAATGGGTTTTCCGGGCAGGGCCTTGCGAAGCAAAAATTGAGTTTTTGGAATTGTTGTCCGAACATGGGGAAGGCCTGTCCGAACAGGGCATGCAATGGGTGACACCTGCATTATGGAAATATTGTCCAGCCTTGATCAATAGCTCCGATCGATGGCCATTGGTGGTCCGATTGAGCTGAAACTTTGTAGGGATGTTCATGACACGTGAATCCTTATTGTGAACGGTGGAGATTGGATTCTAAGCATTCTATACTAGTGTTTGAGCCCTATGGACAGCAGCCTCTGTATTTTGGAACCGAATTAAGCCAACAAGATACTAACAAACTTATTTTTGGGGAAAAGAGATTTCATTTGTTTTGAAAAAAGAATTTATGAGCACATTAGCATGTTTTCTGTGAGGCATGATGTTTGAACTTAAGCATGTTCCTTTTGAGATTTGGTGGATGATCTATTCAGTGGCGGAGAGACAGGGGGCGACCCAGGGGCGGGCGCCCCCAGTAAAAAAAAAAAAAAGAGTAATTTTAAGTCAAAAGTTGGAAGATGCCCCTAGTAAAAAATTTTAATACCCCTCCAAAATATTTTTACCACCTTAAAAAAAAAAAAAAAAAAAAAAAAAAAAAAAAAAAAATCTCAAGTCTCAACAGCACACGGCAATACACTTATACACCAAACAAAAGAAAAAAAAAAAAAAAATTATCTCAAGTCTCAACAGCATACGGCAGTACACTTATACACTAAACAAAAGGCAAAAAATAAAATAAAATAATCTTATCCTAAATCCCTAACCCCTCTTCGGCTCTTCCAAACTCCAACTTGAACTTGTCCTGCTCCTACGGCTCAAGCGTTGACTGTGCAGCACGCCACTGCCCATCGACCTTGAATTGCTTAGCCGCACCAGTGCACCACCGACATTTTCATGCCACGGCTCGACGGCCGCCCACGGTGATAACCCATCACTGATCTTCGTTCTTTGTTTTCTTTGATTGATTTTCATGAACTTTGTTTCATTTTGGTTTATGGGTTTTGTTGGTTTAACTCATTTGTGTAACATGGTGATTTGGTTTTTGGTGGTTTAGAACTCAGAAGGAGAACTGGAGAAGGGAAAGAGAAAGAAAGTTTGATTGTGTGTGTGAGTGGTGAGAAGCAGAGGGATAAGGATAAGAGATTGATCATTGGTAGTGGTGCTGCAGTGGGGACTTGGGAGTTGGGAGAGATGGGAACTTGAACTTCAGAAGAATCAGAACTTGGGAACGGGAAGGCTGTTTCATGTTTATGTTTGTGAGTCTGTGACTACACTCTTGAAGCCAACAATTAGTGACAAAACTTGAATTAGGCTCCACACTCCACTTTTGACTGACTCTGTGACTGTGAGTAATGAGTATTGCTTAACTTGCTTTATGTTTATAAATATATTTGGTTCCTAGAGACACGAGATACATGAATAATTAAGGCATCAAATTTATTTGTTTGTTTGTTTGTTTTTTTTTTTTTTTTTTTTTTTTTGCTACTCTCCTGAGTTCTGACCACATGATAGCTTTGCTTACTTTTACTAATTTATATTTGGCCCATAAAAACGACAAGACTCAAGAGATACTTTGTATATTATTCACAGTAGTTAATTTGTTTTTAGTATATAAATTCAATGATATCTTTGGCCTTGGCTTTAAAAGTATCACCTACCTTTGGAACCTTCCCCACTAGAATATATGCATCAGTTAGGCTACAGATTTACAATGATAAGAAAGAGGACAAATTTTCACTCCCAATAAAAAAGAAAATAGAAAAAAAGAAAAGAAATGCAGACTACCAAAGCTGCTGCAATGATGATGAGGTTGAAAACATTACAATCCCCTTATAATGAATCAAATGTAGGGGATAAGGGTATGAACCTTTCAACATCTCTCCACTCTCAGACATTCCCATGAGGAAGGTGATTAGGCATCTTTAATTGGGCAATTTGCAAACTCTAATATGATTGTCTGAAATTTATGGAGCTTTTTAATTGTGATATATCTCTTATTTTCATCATTTTGTTTATCTTATTCTAATAAAAACAATATTGTTATTTTTTTTTTAGGTGTGTTTTATATATTTTGGGATTTTGTCAAGCATCAACGAGTTTCAGAAGATTATTGCCAATCTCAAGTTTGTTCTTTTTATTAATTCATTTTAGGCTAATAGCTATCGGAATATGCTAATAATTTTATTATAATATTATTAGAGACTTAGAATATGTTTCATTAGACATGAATTGTTTAGTATGAGAATAAAAACTAATAGATAAATAATTTTCCAGGTTTCTGAAAATTCTTAGATTACATTATGAGCAAGCCAAAAACAATTGATGCATTTTTTAGGAAAAAATATGCTGATTCAATTCTAGAATGTCTTCATCGACATCCAATCCTCAAACTTTAGCTCCTGAGCAACACCCTTCTAAGATGCCAAGAATTGAATCTCAAGTAGTTGTGAGTCAATTGACATTTCTACTCTACAACATGATCCCGGGTTACGTCCTCAAATATGGGAATATCCTGTTAATCAACGGGATGAAATTAGATGTGCTTATCTTAAAGCCGGTCCGAATAGGTTCATTCCTTCTAGTAGTTCTGGATACCCGTTTTCGGGAACTGAAAAAAAACCGCCGAAGATTTCAATCATCTTGGTATAAGATGTTTGATTGGTTATAATATTCTGAGGATAAAGATCCTGCTTATTGTTTACCTTGCTTTCTTTTTGCTAAAAAGCCAACGGGGCGGTTTGGAGGTAGTGCATTTACTATTGAAGGATTTCGCAATTGGAAGAAAGTTAATGATGGTACGAATTGTTCTTTTTTGGTCCACATGGGAAATGGGCCATGTTCACCTCATAATAATGTTGTTAAGTGTTGTGACAATTTGAAGAATCAATCTCAACATATTGATAAGGTGATAGATAAGCAAACTTCGGGAGAAAAATTGAACAATCGATTGCGATTGAAGACTTCAATCGAATCTATTCGGTATTTAGCATATCAAGGATGTCCTTATAGAGGTCATGATGAAGGTCTCGAATCTAAAAATCGTGGCAATTTTCTTGAGTTGATAAAACTTGTGTCCAATTTCAACGACGATGTTGCTAAGGTTCTTTTCGAAAATGCTCCACAAAATGCAAAATATACTTCACCTCAAGTCTAAAAAGATATTTTACATGTCTTGGCAAAAAGAGTGCGAGATGCAATTCGTGAAGAAATTGGTGATTCAAAATTTTGCATTATTGTTGATGAGGCACGACATGAGTCTAAGAGAGAACAAATGGCTATTGTTTTGAGATTTGTTAACAAATATGGTTTTATACAAGAACACTTCTTTGATATTGTCCAAGTTAAAGATACATCGGCATTGACTTTAAATAATAAAATATCTAATGTTCTTTCTCAAAATTGTCTTGATATTCAAAGTATTCGTGGACAAGGGTATGATAATGCTAGCAATATGCGTGGTGAATGGAAAGGATTGCAAGCATTATTTCTTAATGAATGTTCTTGTGCATATTATGTTCATTGTTTTGCACATCGATTACAATTAGTATTAGTTGCTGCATCTCGAGAGGTAACTGTTGTTCATGATTTCTTCTCAAATTTGAATTTCATTATCAATGTGGTTAGTGCTTCATGTAAACGTCATCGTGATCTGCAAGATGCTCAAGAAGCAGATATCGCATATTTGATAGCCATTGAGGAACTTGAAACTGGAAAATGAGCTAACCAAATTGGCACTTTGAAACGAGCTGGTGATTCTCGTTGGGGTTCTCATTTTTATTCTATTTGTAGCCTACGAAGGCTGTTTAATCCTGCTTGTTCAGTGCTTGAAAAGATTATAAAATGAGGATCCACTTACTCTCAACGTGGGGATGCGGAAGCTGCTTATGAAATAATTACATCATTCAGATTCATATTCATTTTACATTTGATGAGGGAAATCATGGGTACCACTAATTGTCTTTGTCAACATTTGCAACAAAAATCTCAAGACATCTTGAATGCTATGCAATTAGTTTCTAATACAAAAGTACTCCACCAAAAATTGAGAAATGAAGATTGGGATAATTTTCTTGAGAAAGTAGTCTCTTTCTCTAAGAAATTTGAAATTGACATTCCGGATTTTCGTGCTCGTTATGTTAAAGGCCGAGGTCGTCTTCCACTGGATCACATTACGATGAAACATTATTATCATTTTGATGTATTCAATGCTGCTATAGACTTTCAATTGCAAGAGCTTGATTGTAGATTTGGTGAAAGGGCAATGGAACTCTTGACACTTAGTTCAGCTTTGGATCCAAATGATGCTTATAAAGCATTTAATATTGATGATATATGTAGTCTTGCAGAGAAGTACTATTCTCTTGATTTTTCTGAGCAGGAAAAAATTATTTTGAGATTTCAGTTGAAGCATTTTGAAGTTGATATGCTTAATCATCCGAAACTACAAAAATTGTCTTCCATTGTGGAATTAAGTCGAGGATTGATAGAGGCAGGAAAATCAGATACATATTATCTTATTGATAGATTAGTTCGTCTTGTTTTGACTCTTTCAGTGTCTACAGCAACTACCGAACGAGCATTTTCAGTAATGAAAATTATTAAAACAAGACTTCGTAACAAAATGGAAGATGAGTTTCTTGGAAATAGTTTACTTATCTACATTGAAAGAGAAATTGCTAAAAGCTTCGATCCAGATTTGATACTTGATGATTTTGTTTCTCTAAGACCGCGTAGAATGCAATTTTAGGCACTTTGTATTTTGTATTTTCCTTTACTCTTGTACTAGTGCCTATATGGTAACTGATATATGAATTTAGCATATATTTATGAAGCTAGATAAATATGCTTTTTGTGATACATATATTGTGGTATAATTTCTTTTGATTATATTTACCATATTATAATAAAAATATAATATATAAAGAGAACAAAAAAAAAAATTATTTTATCATTATATTTTATTATTTTATTGACGCCCCTGGTATACTGAATTCCTGGCTCCACCACTGGATCTATTGATGAACAACTTTGGCTTGTAAGATATATATATATAATAAAAAATATAAAAAATAAAAAGAGAAGGAAAAAGAAAAGAAAGATTATGTTGAGTTTCCACTGAGTAACCAGAACTCTTACCCCACTAAGCATTAAGTGTTCGCGTCAAAAGGTGTAAAGTTCAGTGTTGATTTAAGATATGGCTAGTCCGGCTTCGTAGCCTTTTTGACTTAAGTTAATAAGTCCTTATGGATGTTCTACGTCTAGTGCCCTAAAGCCACCTAGCTTGGAAGTCATTGGGCTAACACTTGTTACATGGGTCAATTAGAAAGCTTAAGGGAGCTAAACATTGCAGAGCCTGTAAAAAAAATTAAAATAAATAAATAAATAAATGCATAACTTGCCTTGGTTCTTTTATATGTTAGGGATTCTTACAAATTTTATGGGACTTGTCTTAAGTTTAAACTGAAAGCTTCATGTTTGTATGCTAAATTTCACTTTGCAATTTTCAAAATATATGATGTCTAATTTGTCCATTTATAAGTAAGGAAAAATTACAGTTTACCCCCCCCCCCCCAAAAGTTGACAGCGTTTTTCAATTCGAACATCAAAGTTTCAATTTTTGCAATCCACCCCCACAAAGTTCTAATTTTTTTCAATTCGACTAATATTATCCCAAAATTCCCATATTACCCCTGATTTTTTTTTTTTATGAAAAAAAAAAAAAAAAAAACAAATTTGGAGGTGCAAAAATGGCTAGATGGGCAAAGGGTGGCTACGACCACCCAGAATTTTGTTTTTCAATTTTTTATGAAAAATAAAAAAAATAAAAAATTAGGAGCAATATGGGAAGTTTTGGATACAATTGATCAAATTACAAAAATTTGAAACTTTAGGGGGGTGGATTGCAAAAATTGAAACTTTGGTGTTCGAATTGAAAAACGCTGTCAACTTTAGGAGGGTAAACTGTAATTTTCCCTATAAGAATTTGATTATAGATTTCATTTTGATTGTGATGATGGTGTTTGTCTTTTTAAGCTTGCTCATAAATAAGAACCATGGTTTGTGTGAAAATTCTTTTTTAATGACAACATAGTGCTTCAATATTTGTGGGTATCATTCATGTTAAACCCTCACGAGACTTCACTTGTCCTCTAGGGATGCCTAGGAGTTTAAAAGGCTTGTTGCTAAATGCAACCATCTCTCCCGCGAAAGATGATTTTTTTTCTTTTTTCATTTTTTTTTCTGTTTTGTTTTGCTAAGGGACTAGCAAAAGTTAATTTTGGGGGTGTTTGATATGTGCCAAATATTTTATATTTGGACCCTTTAATTTACTTTTGTTGTTCCTCTAACTGTGTTATTATCTGATATTCTGTGTTAGTTTTGTGTCTTTAGTGTTTTGTAGGTTGCTATGGGAAAACTGTAGGATTTATATGAAAATTTGCACACTTTGGAAAAACAGTTAACGAACCTGCGATCGAGCGCAAGATACTATGATCTAGCGCATACGCGCCCAGTCCAAAGCTCATCGCGCAGGCATGTGTGCACCGCATAGGAGAAGTGATGCTCAAGTGCGCTCGAGCACACCAACTGTTCAATCGGGCGCACCTATTCGATCTGGCAGCAGTTTTATCCAAATTCAACTTGTAAAACCCTAGTTTTAAGTCTATAAATGGATAATTATCAAATGAGTTTAGAGAGGCTGCGAATTTCGAGATTTTAGAGGAGAAAGAAGAGAGTTTTAGGGTTTTCTAGCTTTTAGATCTCAACTTTGTGATTCCATATTTGTAAGTACTAAATTTTCTATTATGAATTTAATTAATCTTGTTTTGTCTTTCAATAACATGAGAGGCTAAACCTTCAACTAAGGTTGAAGATGAAGCCTCACTTATGATTAGTACATCATTCCTTGTATGTAATATTTCTCAATTTAATGATTTAATTGTCTTATTGTTTTACTTTAACGCAATTTGATAGAATAATTATTGGATATTTTTTGTGATTCAAGGATATACTTGATGATTTAAGAATATTCAATACAATTGATTGCTTAGTTTTCTTTGTTAAAAATTGGATTTTCCTTATGATTTATTCTCTGGATACAATTGATATTTTGAAAAAAATTGGATATTTTCTTGTGATTTATAGATACAGTTAATGATTTAATTATTTATTGGATTTCTTTTGTGATTTGGGTTATGTATGGATACATGGGATGTTTGGATTAATTCTTTGATGCAATAGTAAAACAAATCTAAGATTTATACGTGAGAACTTTGGAAAATATTATAGTTTATGGAATTATTTTGCTATGAATTTGTGAGTGCGGATTCTGAAACCCTAGTGTTTCGTCATTAGATTACATTCAAATTAAATTGCTTATGCTTTTGATTTTTCATTCAAATAATAATCTTTCAAAATTTGGAACTAGGTTAGGGTTCAATTAATTTAGATTTAAAATTGCTTTAAAAAATACAATTCTCTGTGGGATCGACCTCGCACTTGCAATCCATTAACTACAATTGATTCGTACACTTGCGAATTAATATACATTGACACAACAAGCACCCTGGCGATTGTAAGGATGCCGCTCCAGGCAAAGAACACTCGATCTCCACCATTGCTCGCATAAGGCTCTACCGGAACTCTATCTCCACTATTCGCTCGCGGTGGCTCTTAGCCGGGGTCACCTAGAAAGGACGACGACAGCAACCCTACACGACCGTCTGTCGTCTGGCCGGAGCACCGGTTTCAAGTAGCCCATCCGGTTTCAAGTAGCCTAACCCATTTCAAGTAGCCTAGCCGATTTCAAGTAGCCTAGCCGATTTTAATAAAAATTTGGGTATAAGTGGGTTTAGAACTTGGGTCCTCAATGTATAAAGGGTCTACTGCTACTTTCAAGACCATTAAGCTATGCAATTTAATATGTTTTCATATTACAATTGTATTTGTCTTGTTCAGTATTAAAATTATTATTTCTTTAATGCATGGACTTAAGATTAAATCTATTATTTTTATTTTTATTATTTAAATATATATTGCTTGATGCCTAGACCTGAGAATAATTAACTAAGCCACATATGTTGGTGAATGTTTATGGCACACTCCAAAATTGCAATGTCTAGGAAAGTCTTGGGATTTAAGTGTGCCATTGTGCGCCCCCTCACTCACTGGGGAACTTATCCGGTTGTAATTTGGAAAATATTGTTTACTCATTTCCATGTTGGTTTGGTCTTTATTCTTGGGAACTTTATTTAAGCATCTATACAGTTATTAGATGTTAGTGAAGTCGTGATTATCATAATAATTTTTAGAGAACCACGACATCCTGATTTTATAATGATAATTGCATCAAGATTATATATGTGAACTTCATAAAAAAAATTAACATCATGTTGTAATTAATTCATAAATTTAATTACTAATCCCCACAAGGACGTTTTTATTTTTATGACTTAATTAGAATAAGATAATAAATTTAACATTAAAAATAAAATTTCTCTTAGGCCCACAGGTACGAAAAATTTTATTTATTAATATTAAATTTATTAGTCCTATTAATAAAGAGTAAATTTCATGCGTGATGTAACCTTTGCCCAGAGAGAGGTTGAAATTTACTATTAAAATTAACATTGGTTAATTTAAATAAAGTTATTTCATAGCATTTAAGTATATTATTTTCCTTGGTCATTATATGTATTTCTATTGCTTAATTATTAGTATTTTATGTTCCAATAATTCCTAGTGGTAATTTTTCTTGACTGAAACAAAAATGTGCTTTTTACTTTGGGGTGTTTGGAGACGGAATTGGCGCTTCTTATGGACAAATCACCTTCTCCCACGGAATCAAGTGATCCCATGAGATTATTAATATGAACGGTGGGAGCGATTTAATCGCCTAAGGTTGATGTTCATGAAATCTCATGTCAGCAAAAGCATTAGGGTTTAAATCCTAAATGTTTTGGGCCAAAGATTGTATAAAGGCCATTGAGGAACATTTAGTGAGTTCTAATAAGGTTTTAGCCAGCACCCTAATATAAAATTTTTAAAGCAAAACCTTTTATAGTTTCAAAAGTGTGCCTAAGCACATAATGAAAATGAAGGACATAAAAGCTCAAATTAAGTCCCTAAAGTTGAGTTTTTGAGTCATTTTGGTCAATTTTATTTTGAATTCTCTCATCTAAATATGATATTTTTCAAATATCTTGTGGCACACATAAGGATAACTGATCAATAAAGGAACTTTTGATCATGTGTGTTCAAGAGGATGAGAGACTAAGACATGAGAATCCAGAAGTTACTCATGTTAAAGGAAAGACCTTGATAGGCAATCATGTCCAATATTTAATGAATGAGAACAAGGTGCCAACAAAGTGTTATGGCAATTAAGATACTTGTTTCTCTTGCAATAAGGAAAATTATGGGCATATAAGGAATGATTGCATAAAGTATCATAAATGACTTGAAATAAAGGTAATTTCATATATCTACTGTGTCATGAATCTCTTTTATTGACTCTCTGAAAATACGGTGTGGATTGAATTTGGTTTAGCGATCCATGTTATCAACACAATGCAGTGATTTCTAAATTGATAATACATGTTTACAATTGGAGGTTGTTGGGATCTATAGATTAATTAATTTTAAAATTCATTTATGTTTTTTAACCTTAATAATGTTTTATATATTCCACAATTTTTAGAAATTTAGTTTCTATTTTAGTTCATTAAATTAAGTTTGAACTTTTTTTTTTTTTTTTTTGGTGGAATATTAAATTGATGGTCTATTTAAAATTGATCTAGATCCCAATTTTTTAAAAATTAATCCCTGCATATAAATGTTGACATAAAGTAGAGTTTGTGAATGAGAAAATCCTCTATGTTATGGCATTGGAGATTGGAATACATCTCTATGAAGAGTAAAAGGTTGATAAATGATAGTGTTTTTAAAACTCTTGAATTTTACTGTCTTTATTATTTATCTGGACAGCATTAAGGAAAAGCAGACCAATTATACTACTAAAGGTGCCACCAAAAGTTTTTTTTTATGAGATTTTTTAGATCATGTACACTGACAAATGTAGACATTTTCCATACTTCTTGCCTAAATGGTCAGAGATATCATATCTCTTCCAGTAATGACCATATAAGGTTTATGTATCTCAATCTTCTAAATCATAGGATTTTGACATTAAACGCTTTCAGTACCTATAAGGTAGAAGTAGAGAAACAAAACAAAAGGAAGTCAAGATTGTAAGATCTGATAGAGGCAGAGAGTATTATGGTAAGTACACGAAAAAGGAGACATGAAAGATAATATTAATATTCTATTCTCCTAATAGAGTGAAGCCTTGAAAACCGCTATGTATATATTTAACTCGGTTCTATTCAAGGTTGTCCTTAAGACACCTAAATTAAGGAATGAATGGAACCAAGTTCAAATTGTTTACATATATAGGGTTGTCCTGCTAAAGTAAGGATTTATAATCCACACCTAAGGAAATTAGATTCAAGGATAACTAGCGGAATTTAATAGGCTATGCAGTAAACTCTAAGGAGTTTAGTTTTTACTATCCTTCATTCAATCCTAGAATTGTTGAATCTAGAAATGCAAAATTTCTAGAGGATGCTGAACTTAGTTGGAGTGATTATCCTCAAATGATTGAATTAGAGGAAGCACGAGAGTTGACTAAAGCTCCTTCATATAAATGGTGTTTGATTGTGGCTTAGGAAAAATCAAATTTATTATCTTGAACCACAACCACTTTCAGAACAGCTAACTCATGAGGAACAAGTTCAGAATGAACTACTCAGACTTTGCCAAATGTAAAGAAAGTAGGATTAAGAAGATCCTCTAGAATAAGGTGACCAACAATCCCTAGTAATTATGTTGTATACTTTCAAGAGTCTAATTTTTATATTGGGCCTAAGGACAATCTAAAAATTGTTTTCACAAAGCCATGAGTGGAGATAACTTCACATTGTATTTCAATGCCATGAAGGAGCAAATGAAATCCTTGGTTAATTCAAGTCTGCGATCTTGTTGACTTACCAAAAGGAGTTGTAGCCATAGGCTGCAAATGGGTTTACAAAACCTAAAGGGATGCTTGCGGGTAATGTTGAACGATATAAAGTTGGACTTGTAGCCAATGATCTTACTCAAAAGAAAGGCATTGATTATCATGATATGAACTCATTTTGATTTAGAGCTATATCAAAAGGATGTGAAAAATAATTTTCCTGAATGAATATCTTAAGGAGGAGGTTTACATAAGACAACCTAAGGGTTTTATTGATAACAGTCAGAAAGCTTGCAAATTAATCCCAATTTTTTTATTTGTGGTAGATATCAAAACCCTAACCTCTTTATTATCTTTTTATCTTTTCAAACACTACAACTCTGTGATAATTTTGCAATATTAATTGGAAAAATATATTTTAGAAAAAAATCAACAGTCCTCGTGGGATGATCTCGTATTTGCCCAACTATACTACTAGTTGATTTCGTGCACTTGAGAGTTAAAACGTGCTAAGCATTTGCTTATTAATTTAAGTAGGTATTTGGTACAACAACTGGCATTATAGTTGAGACTTTTTTTTGTTAAAGGTCTCAAGGTTGTCGATTTTATGGTTAGACTCATAAAGATCTTCTGAGTTAATTATACTACAGTTCTGTTTTCTAAGAATAAATTGAGTAGATGCAGAAGTATGTATATCGACATAAAGTATCACTATGAAAGAGAACATTAAGTGACATGAAGTGTCCATTGAGCATATTAGTACTGAATTGATGATTGCGGATCCTCTGACTAAAGGTTTACCGGTAAAGCTATTTAAAAGTCATGTGGAGCATATGTGGCTCATTGATTTAGTTCTTTCTTTTAGTCTATATACATCAAATTATTGTTATAAAGTTTTTGTGCACATTTATTGTTGGAAATAATTTTGAAGGTGAACAAATTCTCATTGATATAAAAGAATTACAATATGAAATTAACAATAAAATAAAATAGATGAAAAATAGAGTATAAAAAGATCTCACAATATGCTATAGAATCATGCAAGAGCGTTGTCCTTACAGGTTAATTTGTGCCTCTCGGAGTATATAACTCGACGCGATCGAATCATTTGATACGCAACCTCCCAAGATTAAACTATAGTGTTTACCTTCAGTAAGGACGCACTTCCAAATAACAAAGAGTAATAGAATAACCCTTTCATGATTTCGCCAAATAAAATGGGGAAGTGATAAGTAAAAATCCAAACAACAATAGTTTTTCTTCTTTCTCAAAAAGAATAGAAAACCAACTTTATACAAAAGGTGGCTTTTGATTGTTAAGAAGAATATGCTTTTGTATCCACGTACGAGTGGGATTTTGTTATATATATATAGAAGTGAATGCTTGTGGTTTTTTTTTCCTATAAAACATTGAAGACAATATAATGACCAAACGGTCAAAACGTCAAAACCATAAAATATTTGTTAATGACGGCAAAACAATTTGTTAAAGGCTAACGGTCAAAAAGGGTCAAAATCAATATTTTAAATTCATTTGATTTTTTCTCATAAAACTCTTGTATATGTCTTAACAACAAATGGTAATAATCATTTAAAGAAGGCTGAAAAGGAAATCATGTTTGTAACACACATATTATAACATTTATTACTTTATTCATAGGGATAAAAGTAAAGTTAGACCTGAATAGCTTATGGGAAGTTTATTCATAAAGTTAGCCATATTATAGAACTGAACTGTATAAGAAATTTATGTGTCATAAGGGTCAAGTGGGAGAATGTAAAAAAATTCTATGAAGTATGACCTTTATGCCACATTTATTTACAATTATATTTATTATAGTTTCGGTTACGATATTCACTTAATTTATTCTAGCAAAAGATGTTATGGAATTCAAAAGGATGTTATGAAATTTATTTTATTGAGTGATTTTGCTCCTTGTTGAGAAGAACAAAATCAATAATAATTAAGAACAAAGGTCCCTAACCTACCTATAAAAGCCATGTGTATTACATCATTTTACACGGTACTCACTCGTAAGCATAGGTCAAAAGAACCTATTTCTCTATATTTTTCTCTTGTCAGGCTCTCTAATTGTTCAAAAAATATATTCTTCATTACGCTTGAGTAAAGTAATAGCCGGAGGTATTTATATAATTAAATTATTCCGCTGCTAATTTATATTGTTAATTAGCATTTTAATTTATATATTGTTTACAGAGATCTCCAAGAGATTTGCCTTTGATGCTTGATAATGCCATGCTATGAACAATTTCCCGCTTCACCAATCAGGGTCCATGGAAGAAAACCTCAAATTTCCACCGGTCATTCTTCTTCTGCAGAAGAATCGACAGCTGCCAGCTCTACATCTTAGAGAAAAGATAAAAATAAAATAAAAATAAAAAATAAAATTAACTAAATAGGTTTATTCTCTCCTTATTTAATCTAAGGTTTCTTGTTCATTACTCTAAACCTCTTTATAAATAATAGCGACAATTGTATTGTAACGTAGTTAATATGTTATAACCTTTTAGTAAAACACCATTAAAAATTCACTTGCAAGAAGAGAAGGGTGTTTAAAAATTTATATACACATGACAAGATTAAACATAACTCATATATGACACAAAAATTGTAACATAATAAACACTTCAATATATTTAAGACTCTCTAAGCGTTCGCTTTTTTTTTTTTTTTTTAATTTTTTTATAAATATAATCAATTAATGAACCATGAAAAAGTGAATTATGCAGGGCATCTGAAACAAAGTAGTGGGCAAACAAAAGGCAAGGACCAAAGGGAGAGTGAAATGAATGGACCCTCTGAACAAGTAGTTAAAATGTCTAATTGAAAATTGTCGGACCAAGGATATTAAAAAGCTGAAAAGATTGGACAAAGTTTTCAAACACCTCACTCTATAAGAAGAAAAAAAAGGTTGCCGGGTAGTACTGGTGCATGTGCTCAGCTGAATTATTGAGTTACATATACAGGGTGGCATGTCAAATTCTTTGGAGGAGATGCGAAGTCTCCAAACAAATTTAAAAGCACTTGGACCTCATTCTAAAGGTTTTTTGTGATGAATTTATTTACCAGTCTCTTTGGCAAATCATTCTATTTTTTGTTTTTATCAAATAGTAAGAAGATTTGATTGATCCGATATAAACGTGAAAAGTGTTTCGAATTTTTTTTTTTTTAGAAAAAAAAAATAAAAAAGGTAAAGAAAGTTGTTTGATAACCGAGAAAAAAAAAAATTTATCGAGAAAAAATAAAAATATTTTGATGCAATCATTCACGCAGAAGATAATAGAGACCACTTAGCATTTAGGGCTGAGCATCATCTGGGTTGGCTGCCAACACTTTTGTTGTGCATTGGGCTGCCGACAGTGACCTCTCACAAGTATAGGCCTGCGCGAAAAAGACCAATAATTATAACAAATTCTGAGTCCGTAAGCCATGCCAGAAAATGTCGATTTAACTTAAAAAATAATATAAAAGACGCTATATTAATTGGTGTGAAATTGGTCGGCTATAATTATGAAGAGTCGTTCGAATATTTTAGAAATAGTTGATAATTTATTTTAACTATTCTATATATTCAAGGATTTATGAGCGGTTAAAGGTAAAGCTTTTCTTGAAGAGTAAGGCTACGGACATATTCAACTTTTGTTATACTCTCATTCTACTAACTAATGGGTATGGTCATATCATTCTACTGGGATGAGCATTTTTGAAACTCAGAGTTCTTCTCAGTCAATTGAATCTCAAACAACTTCATTATAAAGATTGAAAGTTTCGATCTACCATTGTAATTAAGTTGAGTTGAATTGAGATGTTTAAGTTTGATTTGTTTGATTTATTTTTGTTTTTTGTTTTTTTTAATGAGTCGTGCTTGAACTCATCGTGGAACTATATTCAGAAGCATTATAGAGAGCCTCGTCCTGATGTGATTGGTTTAGACGAGCAACCGAGCACTTTGTCATCAAGAAATGGATGGTTCAAAATACTTATAAAATGTGCCATCAGTGAGACGTCGTGAGACGAGGACTTCTAGAGCTCCGTCAATATGTCTAGACGCCTCAAAATATACTATTGAGACACAACAAACCTGAGAGGCATTATAACGGGGTCAATAATGCATCCAGACGGCTCTACCTTATTTACATGAGTTTGAAGGTTTCAAAATGCAATTTTTAACCTTAATCTTTATAAGGATAATCTAACACGATTTTTGGGAGCAGAAGCCATTAGAGCCATCCTAATATTGAGTGCTTCACCTCATTGTTCCATTGTGTGCCAAGAGATATCTTTGTTGCGAACTTCTGTTGATTAATCTCTTGTAATAGATTTGTTCAAACCACATGCTTCGCCATAAACAAACTAAGGTCTAATCAGAGTTCTAGTTAAGGAGATAAGATAGAAGAATTGTCTAAAGATTTTGGGAGAACTATTGTGATAATGTGCAAGCAAGTCACTTGTTTAGTAAAATAGAGTTATCTAGAAAGGTTTTGTAAGTATGATCTTATTATAAAGTTCTCATTCTTCTATAGTAAAACTAGTTTTTTGGGTTTGGCTGCCTTGAAATGTTTTACTTTTGAAGAGTTGTTCAAATAGTTTCATTTCGTCAACAAAAATTATTGTGTTGACGTGTGATTGTCTATTATCATTGTGGTGGTTTGATATTTGATGTTGTAGAAATTTTAATTTAATATTTATTGTTGTACATCACCTATTCACCGGTGAGTGCTTGGGAAAAGGAGGTAGTGTACATCGCAAAAGTTTTAATAATGACAGTACATTAAATGCACTATCCTTTAAAATACATTAAATGGATTAAAATACCCAACTATAAAATACCCCTCTAGGTGAGTGCTTGGGGTCTAAACTTGGTTTTCAAGGACATGTACACATTTGGGGTTGTCAAGCGAGGCTAGGCTAGCTAGTGGCTAGTGTGTGCAACCCATAGAAGAAAAAGTTGGACCCAAGAACCATAAGTGATTATTTAAATGGGTATCGGAAAAATCACAGAATATAAGTTTTATTGTCCTGATTATTCATTACAGACTATTGAGACTAGGAATACCAAGTTTCTTGAAAGTGACCAAATCAGCCTTACAAGATTGTTTTTGAGGATGATCAAACTCCGTATGTTGTTGAGAAACTTTATTATGGGACTAAAGGTTGTGGACTATATTTCGAGGCCCATAAATATGTTATGTGATAATCAAGCAACACTTTGCTCAAAAAATAATGACAAGGTATTTTAATGGAGAAATGTAATGAGCATAATTTTTCAATAGAGTTTGGAGAAATTGTTATCATGGGACTGTTTATGCCATTCATAGATATACCTCTATGATGGTTCATATTATCATTCTTTGGTAACCAAGTATAAAGTTTGGCCCAAAATTATATCAAGATAGTTTTGATAAAAAGTGCATGTATAGTTATATTTTAAATTTACTAAGTCCAAGTGTTTCACTATTATTAGTGAGAGAGAATGTTAGAACTTAATTATTAATTGGGCTATATATGGATGACATTTGACAAGAACGCACTTGGTCTTGGGCTAAAGAGTTGCGATATTTAAAGTCAAAATTAATTAGTGGGCCTAAATAGGTGTTTTAATTTAAAGGGTATCAATGAAATAATGTCTTTGATATAAAGTAACATTTCATTGCTTCAAAAAAAAAAAAAAAAAAAAAAAAAAAAACATTTCATAAAAAGCTGAAAAAAAAAAAAAAAAAAAAAAAAAAAATAGTATACATGCCTCAGAAACCCATCTAAGGATCATCTGTTATCTTAAAGCATAAAGCATTCTTACAATCCAAAAATGGTAAATGAGGATACGTTAAAGAAAATATTAGGTGCTACTTTAGTTCTTGGAGTCGTAAGTTAATATCATTTTTTTTAAAAAAAAAAATTGCCTTTATTTCTCTCGCTCGATTTTGAGAAAATAATATACACTTAAGATTAGAAAAACGCATAGCATTTTCGTACGTTGAACTCCTTGTAGGAATGAGAAATGCTATGTATTTTTTTATTGTTTTCCTAATCTTAAGTAGACATTATTTTCTAAAGGGTTAAATACCACATACTTCCCTGGGGTTTGCCAACTTTATTTTTCCCCCTCTGGAATTTCATTTTTATCACAGGATGTCTCTGTGGTTTTGATAATAGACCAAGTTAGTCCTCCATCAGTTGACCGTTAGTTGACTTAACGAAATTCCACGTGGACCAATCAAATGTTGACACGTGGCACCTATTTAAAATTTTTTTTTAAAATTAAAAAAAAAAAGTATTTTAGAAAAAAAAAAAAAAAAAAAAAAAAAAAACAATTGGCTGAGCCACCCCTTGGTGCCCAAGGGGGTGGCCGAGCGCCCGAGCCACCCCCAGGACTCACTGGGGGTGGTTTCGGCCACCCCCTTGGCACCAAGAGCCACCCCCAAACACCATTGGGGGTGGTTTCAGCCACCCCCTAGGCTCCATGGGGGTGGCTTCGGCCCAAGGGGGTGGCTTCGGCCACCCCCAGTGGGCCAGATGGGGGTGGCCAGGCCACCCCCATGGCCAAAGGGGGTGGCTCGGCTACCCCCAATTGTTTTTCTTTTCTTTTTTGTTTTTTTTGAAAAATACATTTGTTTTTAATTTTAAAAAAAAAAATTAAATATGTGCTATGAGTCAACATTTGATTGGTACACATGGAATTCCGTTAAGTCAACTAACGGTCAACTGACAGAGGACTAACTTTGTCTATTATCAAAACCACAGGACCTCATGTGATAAAAATGAAACCCAAGGAAGAAAAAATAAAATTGACAAACCCCAAAGAGGTCTGATGTATTTAACCCCGAGAGAGAAATAAAGATTTTTTTTTTTTTTAACAAAATAATATCCACCTAAGAAAATAACTGCTTTCGTCGATAGTAATAAAGACGTTCCCCCGGCCACTTCAAGTTCGGACGTTTCCCACTCTTTCTCACTCCCCAAACACCCATGCATGGCAAAAACCTTCAATCCCAAGACACAAACCTACTCATCTCCACGACCGCCCATCCACCTCCCCGCCAACCCCAACCTCTCCCTCACCTCCTTCCTCTTCCAAAGCACCTCCTCTTTTCCTCAAACCGTCGCTCTCATCGACGCTGACACCGGTGAAACGCTGACCTTCCACCAGCTCAAACTCCACGTCTCCAAGCTCGCACACTCTTTGCTCCAGCTCAGCATCGACAAACACGACGTCGTCCTTATTATTGCCCCCAACTCAATCTACTTCCCCGTATGCTTCCTCGCCGTCGCCGCCCTCGGCGCCGTCGTTTCAACCTGTAATCCTTCTTACACCATTTCCGAACTCTCCAAGCAAGTCTCGGACTGTAACCCAAAGCTCATCATCACCGTTCCTGAACTCTGGCACAAAATCAAAGAATTCAATTTACCTTCCATAATGTTAAGTTCCTCAAACTCCATCAAAATAACGTCAAATTCGAGAATTTGGTTCTACTCTAAATTGATAAGATCGAACCCAGCATGTGATTTCTCAACTAAGAATGTGAGGCAGAGCGATGCAGCCGCCCTTCTGTACTCATCCGGCACGACCGGGACGAGCAAGGGGGTGATTCTAACTCATAAGAACTTCATCGCGACGTCGCTTATGATGACAGCTGATCAGGACCAACACGGCGAGCCGAGGAACATGTTTTTGTGTTTCATGCCGATGTTTCACACGTACGGGCTGTCGGTGATCTCGTATTCGCAGCTTCGGAGGGGGAACACGGTGGTTTCGATGGGGAAGTTTGAACTTGAGAAGGTGTTGGGAGCGGTGGAGAAATACAGGGTGACCCATCTATTCATTGTTCCGCCGGTGATGCTTTTGCTGGCGAATCAACACATTGCGGTGAAGAAGCATGATTTGTCGTCGTTGAAGCAAATTGTGTATGGTGGGGCACCTCTGGGGAAAGAGGTGACGGAGAAGTGTGCAAAGAACATCCCTCATGCTGAGATTTGTCAGGTAATTGCAGTTATATGGCTCTGTTTTGCTCTGTTTTGACTTGGAAGTGCTTGATGTCGTTGTATTCTGGCAGGGATATGGCATGACAGAAACTTGTGGTTTCGTTTCATTGGAACAATCTCCCCTCTCTGGATCAACTGGAACACTTGTTTCAGGAGTTGAATCCCAGATAGTTTGCACAGATACATTAAAATCTCTTCCACCTAATCAATTGGGAGAAATTTGGGTTCGAGGACCTAATATCATGCAAGGTAGAGTTTTTGTTTGATGTCTCTGATTTAGTCTCAGTTTGTTTCCACGTATTGAAAACATTTTCAACGAAATTATTTTAAGCATTTTCGGCAAAAAAATGGTTGGCAACTTCGGACAACCTCCAACGGAAGTCCGACGAACTCTAGCAGCGGTCTAGCGATTTGAGTAGGAGAAACTTAAACTCAAAAGAAGGCTTAGTTTCGCTCTTTTCTGATATAATTTTATATCATTCAGTTTATTCTTCCTTATCTTATAGCTTTCATATTTGCAAGTATGAAAATCCTTTCATCAGGTTATCTCAACAATCCAGAAGCCACAAAGCTAACTATAGATGGAAAAGGATGGGTACACACAGGAGATCTTGGATACTTCAATGAAGAGGGACAATTATTTGTTGTAGATCGAATTAAAGAGCTCATCAAGTGTTATGCTTTCCAGGTCACTTGGCATTTTTGTTAATTAGTTGTAATATTACGCAGATGAATATAGCCTTGATATTTGCTAACCATTTATTGTGGGGAATATTTAGATTCTTGTTTCTTCTATATTTCTACTATCATCTAATTTCCAGTGTTGGGATTCCATTGAAATGATGGCAAAACTTTGTTGACTCTTCTACGCCTGTGGAGGAATCCAGTCTCAAACATGAGTATGAATGTTCTTTAGGTGGCACCTGCAGAGCTTGAAGGGCTGCTTCTTTCTCATAATGAAATATTAGATGCTGCTGTGTTACCGTAAGTTTGAATACCATACTTTTTTCCATGCTTTATGAGCAGTCATACAAGGCTCCTTCTATTGCCTAATTTCGATTATGTAAGTTTTTGTTAATTTCGATTTGTAGATTCCCTGACAGTAAAGCTGGTGAGGTCCCAATTGCTTATGTTGTTCGCTCGCCAAACAGCTTGCTAACAGAAGAAGATGTTCTGCAATTTATTGCCAAGCAGGTAAGGGGATCTGCAGACTGCAATGCATCATTCTTTAGACAAGAAAGAAAAACACCCCAAAGAAGGCATCTTTCTATGGTTATTTTGATCTTAGAGAAATCAAGGATGCAGTATCGTTTTGGGTTATATTCCTGTCCAGGGAAATGCAATCATCTCTAGTCAATGACTTACCAAATGAATGTTCCTGCATGTTTGATCATTTAGTGAGATGCTCAACACCATACCAAATGATTTTATACAGAGACAATACTCTGTTGATATTTGGATTGAATGCTAGCTGCATGCTTCTATAAGGCCATTATGGAAACATCTTGGATTTACATAACCATACTTGAGTGTTCCCACAGGTGTGTGTTTGCATGGTGACAAAGCATTGCCATCATAGAGTCAATGCTCCGATCACACCTAATTTTGACTCCAATTTGAGAAATTCCGAATTAATCCCTTCCTTTATTTGATTAAACTTAACAATGATTGGTTAAGCTTAATCATATTTTCTAGGTCTTCTCAAAGTGTGCTTTTAAGTCCAAAATCAATGGAATTAATTGCATCTTTATTTATAACCTAAAAACAATAAACACAAAACAAAATCAAACAAATAACAACGCTAAGAAATTAACATATGCAAATTAAGGGGCTTGAATATGCAACATTCGGCGCTTATCAGATAATATTCAAATAAATCTAATCCTAATTAATTGAAATTCTATTCTAATTCAACTACTAATCTAATATAATGCAATCCTAATCATATAATTTTTTTTTTTTTTTTCTACTGCTGTTTCTGCTTCTACTTATGATGCTTAATTGCAATCTTAATGAATGCATGCATTGTATTCACTTGCTGAATAGGCTCGGACATTTCCAGAAATTTGATCAGTTACTTTTACCTCTACAGGTGGCGCCATACAAAAGATTAAGAGCAGTAACTTTTGTAAAAAGTGTTCCAAAGACAGCTTCAGGAAAGATTTCAAGAAGAGAGCTCATAGAGAAACTCCGATCCAAAATATAAGATACCAAGCTTCTATTATTCCTACTAAGCTCAGAAAGGTCATCCCCCTGCCCCTTTATTTATTTTTTTTTATTTTTTTGTTCTTTTGAGCAAATAAGACAGACAGGAGAAACCAATTGAATTCATTATATGTGAGCATTATTATAGTAGTATCTATCCAGTGAGAGCTATATAAGAGGGTCATGTCCCTTCAAGTGTTAGAAAAGGTCACGCTTGTCTTTAACAAATGAATTATATGAATTGAGATTCATGTATTTATTTGAAAAAATTTCCTACCAATTGCAAACACTGAAATTAAGATCAAATATGCAATGTATAGCATATATATAACATTCAAAATTTCGGGTTAAGATGACACAAACGTCCTCTCCTTTTTCCTAGTTGGTACTTCCGACTGAGCTAATCAATACACTTTTGATAGCTGAAAACATGTTTAGAATTGTGTTTGAAAATATAATTTTTAAAACAAAAAATAAATTTTTAGAAATATATATATATATATATATACTCAAAAGTGCATTGTCCATTTTTTGAGTAAAAAAGTTATAGAAATGTTTTTGGATTTTTTTTATCAAATATTTCAACTTTTTTTTTTTTTAGCACAATTTTTTAAGTATTAAAAGTTTATTTTAAGCTCGAATTAAATGATTTTTTCTTTTCTTTTCTTTTCTTTTCCTTTTTCATTTTTTCAAATTGATAATTATTGAACTTGTAGTTACAGGTCTAATGGGGGTCCCTCGAAATGGACTTGACACCGTGGGCTAGGGAGGAGCCCCTTTTCATTGAAAGGGTTTGGGCTTATATTTAAATCTCAATGGGTGCTGGACTGTGTCCAAGACGGCTTATGTTTTTTTAAAAAAGTATAAACTGTTAACACGGGTAATGCTATACATTATCCTCTCGTCTCTCTCTTATATTTCTTAAAGTCTATATGGCGTGCTTTCTCATAACATTTGGTGCATACAGATTGATTTTTTGGTTAAATTATACCACATAAGTTTTGAGAGATTGATGAATAGAATTACTCATGTTAACACTTCTCTCTCCCCCTACACTACCCACACCATCAATGTCGCCCTTCCTTTTTGTCCTCATGCAAATTGAAATTCATGGCAATTATCTATTTGAATTGTAAGTAGTTTATGCGGGTACCATGAGAGATGCAATTATCGTTCTTAATCTGAAAGGAAGAGAAAATTGAAGATCTTAAACAATAAAAAATCGAAAAAGAGGTGGGTTCTCTAACAATAGACCCAAATCTAAAACAACAATGCAGAAATACAAACAAACAGCAGAAAATAAGACAAATAAGTGACTCAATCTTCTCAATATGGCCACATAAAGCGGAAGCAAAATAGGTATGGATTATAGCGAACCAATCCAAACCTCCACTTGAAAACAACAACAATCACTAGAAGGAAGCTGAAATGGTAAAAACAATGTCAAAGTCCGAATCAAGAATTGCTTAAGAGAGAGGCACCAACATAGATCTGACTACAAAGGTCTTACAAGCAAATGAACGAACTGGGTTTATGGGCTAAGACGTGCTTACAAGCAAATGAAGAAAGCTCACTCAATTCGGTGCTATATACAACCACATCCAAAAATACACGTATATTGTTTCGATATGATAATCCACCAATTATTTTAATAATTTAAGTTAATATAAATTATAAATTCAATTATTTAATTAATATTTTAATACTAGAATAAATAAATGACGTAAAAAAGGTTTTAAGTCAAAACTTTTTCACTATGATAAATAAATGAAGTAAAAAAGGTTTTACGTCAAAACTTTTTCACTATGATACGATTTAAATCACTAATTACTTTAAGGCTAACAGCACTTTTTTCTGGCAACCATTGCTCTTATTTTAAAATTTTAAGCCAATAAAAAAATAGTTAATTATCATTTTAATACCTCAGTTTCACATTTTTATTTTTTTCTTACTTAGGTTTTAATTCGTATTATACATGTTAGATGTTACTTGACTTATGGGTAAATACTAATTTAGTACTTATGTCATCATTCTATCAACTAAACTAGCGGACTGCAATGGGGGTAATCGTTTCGACCACCCCTGCGGCCGATCTAGAGGTGATTCGACCACTCTCATGGCCTCTGAATGTGGCTCAGTCACCTCCAATGGGGTGGTTCGACCACCTGTTTTTGGCCATTGGAGTAGCCGAACCACTCCCAAAGACCTTAAGAGTGGTTTAGCCACCTCCTGTGACCCTCGATACTGTTTAATAGGTGTCCGTTAGTTTGATTGGCAGAATGGTAACAGAGATATTAAATTTGTATTTACTCATAAGTCAAATATCATGTATAATACTAATTAAAACTTAGGTGAAAAATTATATATATATATATATATATATATATATATATATAAAACCTAAGTTCTAAAAGAGTAATTAACCTTTAAAAAAAAAAAAAATCCTTTCCTTTTTTTTTTTTTGGCCGTTGACTGACTGATTTTAAACTGATTGCTCTCATCAATACAGAAAAAGAAAAATGAATAATATTTACAGAGTGTATAGCAGAAGGGCAAGGGAATAATAATTGTCGACAAGAAAAAGCTGGTGAATGTCGGGTGAAGAATAACTGAAATGAAGAGTTACGAGAGAGGGAGCAGAAGATCCAATTATACTCTGACACACTTGTACAATTCTGCCTACCACTACTTTCAGCTGTGGCAGACGAAGAAGAAGATGAAGATTCGCAGACATGGGTGACATAGCTCAGCTGCTCGATCCCATTAGAAAGATACCCCTCGTCTTGTCCATTCTAACTTTGCTTCTTTTCACATTTTCAAGGGCCTTTTTACAACTCGTGCAAATAGGTATAGACCAAAGTCTGCCTCCTTTTTGTATTATGGTTAGAGACTGATTGACTAATGTAAGGTGTTTTTGTTGATTTTAGGTGAATATTAATTTATAAAAAAGTTAAAAAGGAAATTGATCCTTATTTTTTTTACCTAATTTTTAGAAAATAATTTTTACTTAAAATTAGGAGAACAACAAGCAAGCACATAGCATTTCTCATTCCTATAAAGAGATTTAACGTATGAGAAATGTTAAATATTCTCTTGATGTTCTTCCAGTCCCAAGTGAATATTAGTTTCTAAAAATCGAGTTAGAAAAATAAGGGCCACATTTTTTTTTTGCTTTCTTAAAAAATAATATTCACCTAATTGAGAAAACACTAGAAAATTACTTAGCATTTATGGCTAACCGCCAACCGCACTAACCGTTAACCGCTAACCGCACTAATTGCTAACCGCTTTTGAAAAAGATTAGGAAAAACCGTTAACTTCCTAAGCGATTATGGTTAACGGTTTTAGGTTTTGAAAAAAACGCTAACCGCTAACCGTCTTTATGTATATTATATAATATATATTATATTTATATGGGATAAATGTAAATTGGTCATTGTAGTTGGCCTAAATTACAAATCACTGCATGTGATATAACAAAATAGGGTTAAATACCTTATTGCCCCTATGGTTTAGCAACTTTATTTTTGCATTTAGGGTTTAGTTTTTATCACAAGAGGTACCTTATGTGTATATAAAAAAGATAGATATGATACATCCGTCTAACTTTCATCCAAAATTTGACGGAAATCTACATTAACGCCCCTAAAATCTCAACACGTATCCATATACCTAATTAAAAATAAAAATAATATATATATTTTTTAAATTAAAAAAATTAAATTAAATTAAATTTAAAAAAAAAAAAAAAAAAAATTGTTTGGAAAAGGTGTGGCCGGATGCCACCCCAGCCACTCCCATTTGGCCCGGGGTGGTTTCGGCTAACCTTGGTGGTTCGGCCACCCCAAAAGGCCAATAATATATATATATATAGGGTTGGCCCTGAGGGTGGTTCGGCCACCCCCACACCGATTTGGGGCAGGCAAAACCACCCCAGGCCAAATGGGGGTGGCTCAACAACCTTGGTTTCGGCCACCCCCATTTTGCAACTTGGGGCGGCCGAACTACCCAAAACGGCTAGGGGTGGGCGGCCTCCCCTTTTCCAAACTTTCTTTGTTTTTCTTTTTAATATATATATATATATATATATATATATATATATATATATAGGCATAAGGACACGTGTCGAGTTTTTAGGAGATGTGGATTTCCATCAAATTTTGGACGGAAGTTAGACGAAGGTACCATCTTCGTCTTTATGTATACCCGAGGTACCTCATGTGATAAAAACTAAACCCTAAGGGACAAAAAATAAAGTTGTTAAACCATAAAGGCAAAAAAATATTTAACCCAAAAAATAATTTAGAAGTCCTTATAGCTCACCTAAATTACAAATCACTCGCTATGGTATAAGAAACAATTTATAGGTCTTCAAGGTATGCGAAAATAACAGTTTACTTCATGAAATCAGTTTCCATTAAGTAATTAACAAAATATGCCACTTTGCCACGTCATATCCAATAAAAAGGCAACACATGTTATTATTAATTTATCACTTCAAAAATAACAATTAGAATTTTTCACATCATTTTACGACGCCTGGTAAGATTACACAGCAGCCCTCACTACACCTCATACTGCTATAGTAAATTAACCTAATATTGCTATAGTAAATTAATCTAATTTCTTATATCTCCAAAATTTGACCCCGAGCGTAACCCTCCCTCGTCTTCATCTTCCTCAGCTACTTCACAAAATGGGACGGTCAAATTCTTGCAAAATGCTCCTAAATCGTGGCGAGGAAGACGAAATGAGCGAGGGTTAAAATTTCAGGGATAGAGATTAGGTTAATTTATTGTAGCAGTATGACGTGACAAAGTAACAGATTTTGATAAGTTACTTAACGAAAATTGATTTTAGGGAATAAACTGTTATTTCGGCCTACCTTAAGGACTTATCAATTATTTTTCATACCAAATAGAATGATTTGTAATTTAGGTCAAATACAGGGATCTATAAATTATATTTTATACTACAGGGAGTGATTGGTAATTTAGGCTAACCACATGGACCATTTGCATTAATCCCTATATATATACATGAAACGACATCTTTTCTGTGTTTAAATATATATAAAAATTTAGAAATGATGTCATATATAGTAGAATATTAACATATTACCATATAAATGACGTCGTTGAACCACCTAGGTGGTTAATGAAATTAACGGAAGCGATTAAGAAATTTTACTAATCATATTTGGATTGTAAGAATGCTTTATGCTTTAAGATAACATATGATCCTTAGATGGGTTTCTGAGGCATATATATTATTATATTTTTTTTTCAGCTTTTTATGAAATGTTACTTTATATCAAAGACATTATTTCATTGATACCCTTTAAATTAAAACACCTATTTAGGCCCACTAATTAATTTTGACTTTAAATATCGCAACTCTTTAGCCCAAGACCAAGTGCGTTCTTGTCAAATGTCATCCATATATAGCCCAATTAATAATTAAGTTCTAACATTCTCTCTCACTAATAATAGTGAAACACTTGGACTTAGTAAATTTAAAATATAACTATACATGCACTTTTTATCAAAACTATCTTGATATAATTTTGGGCCAAACTTTATACTTGGTTACCAAAGAATGATAATATGAACCATCATAGAGGTATATCTATGAATGGCATAAACAGTCCCATGATAACAATTTCTCCGAACTCTATTGAAAAATTATGCTCATTACATTTCTCCATTAAAATACCTTGTCATTATTTATTGAGCACAGTGTTGCTTGATTATCACATAACATATTTATGGGCCTCGAAATATAGTCCACAACCTTTAGTCCCATAATAAAGTTTCTCAACAACATACGGAGTTTGATCATCCTCAAAAACAATCTTGTAAGGCTGATTTGGTCACTTTCAAGAAACTTGGTATTCCTAGTCTCAATACTCTGTAATGAATAATCAGGACAATAAAACTTATATTCTGTGATTTTTCCGATACCCATTTAAATAATCACTTATGGTTCTTGGGTCCAACTTTTTCTTCTATGGGTTGCACACACTAGCCACTAGCTATAGCCTAGCCTCGCTTGACAACCCCAAATGTGTACATGTCCTTGAAAACCAAGTTTAGACCCCCAAGCACTCACCTAGAGGGGTATTTTATAGTTGGGTATTTTAATCCATTTAATGTATTTTAAAGAATGGCGCATTTAATGTACAACAATAAATATTAAATTAAAATTTATGCAACATCAAATATCAAACCACCACAATGATAATAGACAATCACACGTCAACACAATAATTTTTGTTGACGAAATGAAACTCTTCAAAAGTAAAACATTTCAAGGCAGCCAAACCAAAAAAACTAGTTTTACTATAGAAGAAGGGAAAATTACACATTAGCCCCCACAAAGTTAGGGGCGATTTTCAATTCGACCACCAATGTTTCAATTTTTGCAATGCACCCTTCTAAACTTGCAAATGTTTTTCAATTCGACCAATATCATCCCAAAATTTCCATATTGCCCCTAATTTTTTATTTTTTTATTTTTTATAAAAAAAAATAAAAAAATTGGGGGGTGCAAAAATGGCCAAATGGCCAAAGGGGTGGCTACGGCCACCCCGAATATTGTTTTTTATTTTTTTTTATAAAAAATAAAAAAATAAATTAGGAGCAATATGGGAATTTTGGGATGACATTGGTTGAATTGAAAAAAATTTGCAAGTTTGAGAGGGCGCATTGCAAAAATTGAAACATTGAAGGTCGAATTGAAAATCGTCCCAAACTTTGGGGGGTAAAGTGTACTTTTTCCATAGAAGAATAAGAACTTTATAATAAGATCATACTCACAAAACCTTTCTAGATAACTCTATTTTACTAAACAAGTGACTTACTTGCACATTATCACAATAGTTTTCCCAAAATCTTCGGACAATTATTCTATCTTATCTCCTTAACTGGAACTCTGATTAGACCTTAGTTTGTTTATGGCGAAGCATGTGGTTTGAACAAATCTATTACAAGAGATTAATCAACAGAAGTTCGCAACAAATTAAAAAAGATATCTCTTGGCACACAATGGAACAATGAGGTGAAGCACTTAATATTAGGATGGCTCTAATGGCTTCCGCTCCCAAAAATCGTGCTAGATTATCCTTATATAGATTAAGGTTAAAAATTGCATGTTGAAACCTTTAAACTCATGTAAATCAAGTAGAGGCGTCCTGATGCATTATTGACCCCGTTAGAATGCCTCTCAGGTTTATTGTGTCTCAATAGTATATTTTGAGGCGTTTAGACATGTTGACGGAGCTCTAGAAGTCCTCGCCTCATGGCGTCTTAGTGATGGCACATTTTGTAAGTCCTTTGAACCATCTATTTCTTGATGATAGAGCTCTCGGTTGCATGTCTAAACCAATCACATTAGGACGAGGCTCTCTATAATGCTTCTAAATATAGTTCCATGATGAGTTCAAGCACGACTCATTAAAAAAAAAAAAACAAAACAAACAAAAACAAAAACAAAACAAACAAACAAATCAAACTTAAAAATCTCAATTCAACTCAACTTAATTACAATGGTAGATAGAAACTTTCAATTTTTATAATGAAGTTATTTGGGATTCAATTGACTGAGAAGAACTTTGAGAGTTTAAAAATTAAGTAATTCTAAATTCTCGACTCTCATCCCATTAGATTGATATGACCATACCCATTAGTTTGTGGAATGAGAGTATAACAAAAGTTGAATGGCCCTGGAACGGTATTGTTCCAAGGCCGGTATTGTAGCCTTTTTTTATGAATAAGTGTTTGATTGGTTTTAGTGAAAAGGTTTTGTGGGGAAAAGTGAAAAAAAATATATTTTTTATATGGAAAAATGTAAAAAATTTGTTTTGTAGAGATTTTTTTTATTTAAATAATAATAATAAAACTGATTGATGTGGTATAAAAAGTAGAGATGTTGAGATTAATTTTGAGGTGAAATTTTTTTTTTTTTTTGGGATTGAGGGAGGCTCTGAAACAGTGCCATACGCAAACACACCCAATATGTCCGTAACATTACTCTTCAAGAAAAGCTTTACCTTTAACCGCTCATAAATCCTTGAATATATAGAATAGTTAAAATAAATTATCAATTATTTCTAAAATATTCGAACGACTCTTCATAATTATAGCCGACCAATTTCACACCAATAATTAATATAGCGTATTTTAAGTAACTATTCTTTTATATTTTTTTTTAGTTAAATCGACATTTTCTGGCACGGCTTACGGACTCAGAATTTGTTATAATTATTGGTCTTTTTCGCGCAGGCCTATACTTGTGAGGGGTCACTGTCGGCAGCCCAATGCACAACAAAAGTGTTGGCAAGCCAACCCAGATGATGCTCAGCCCTAAAAGCTAAGTACTCTCAATTATCTTCTGCGTTAATGATTGCATCAAAATATTTTTATTTTTTCTCAACAAATTTTTTTTTCTCGGTTACCAAACAACTTTCTTTTACCTTTTTTTAAAAAAAAAAAAAAAAAAAAAAAAATTCGAAACACTTTTCACGTTCATATGGATCAATCAAATCTTCTTACTATTTGAGAAAAACAAAAAATAGAATGATTTGCCAAAGAGACTGGTAAATAAATTCATCACAAAAACCTTTAGAATGGGGTCCAAGTGCTTTTAAATTTGTTTGGAGACTTCCCATCTCCTCCAAAGATTTTGACATGCCACCCTATATATGTAACTTAATAATTCAGCTGAGCACATGCACCAGTACTACCCGGCAACCTTTTTTTTCTTCTGATAGAGTGAGATGTTTGAAAACTTTGTCCAATCTTTTCAGCTTTTTAATCCTTGGTCCTCAATTAGACATTTTAACTAACTTGTTCAGGCTCCATTCATTTCACTCTCCCTTGGTCCTTGCCTTGACTTGTTTGCCCTCTACTTTGTTTCACATGCCCTGCATAATTCACTCTTTCATGCTTCATCAATTGTATTATATTCAAACAAAAACTACACAAAAAACGAAAAAAAAAAAAAAAAAGAAGCGAAAGCTTAGAGAAAAAGAGATCAACAAAAACCATTAGGCTACATCTTAAATATATTGAAGTGTTATTATGTTACAATCGTTGTGTCCTATAAAAGTTAGGTCTAATCTTAACCATGTGTATATAAATTTTTAAACACTATTTTTTTCTTGCAAGCCAATTTTCAACAATTGTCGCTATTTATAGAAAGGCCGAGAGTAATGAACAGGAAACCTTAGGTTAAATAAGAAGAGAATAAACCTATTTAGTTTTTTTTTTTTTTTTCCTAAGATGTAGAGCTGGTAGCTGTTGATTCTTCTGCAGAAGAAGAATTACTGGTGGAAATTTGAGGTTTCCTTCCAGGGACCCTGATTGGTGAAGAGGGAAATTGTTCATAGCATGGCATTATGAGATCAAGCATCAAAGGTAAATCTCTTTGGAGATCTCACCCACCAGAAGTTGCAATGAAAACGAACAACTAAACAAGGATTTCAAATCAGTGCTTTCTTGGTTGATCTGTCGCTTGTTTAATCACTTCAATAACCATCAGATGATGACTTGTAAACAAATCACATTAAAAAGATATATAACATCCATAAAACGTGTGATGTTTCTCCTTTTGGCATTTTCATGCATCGTTTTCCCTCGTATGGCAAGGGCCAGGCCTTGTTATTTGATCATATCATATACTTCCATCTCATAGTACTAGCAGCAACTTTCTAGCTATTTTCCTTCAATTTAGAGAATAAAACTACTTTTTGATTCCTTATAAAAAAAAACACTTCACAAAAAATTTTCTTATTTTTTCCTATATGAATTAAATACTATTTCTTTTTACCATTGCAACCAATGAGAAGGAGAGATGAGAGAGAATTGTTGGGACATATGAAAGAGAGATGAGAGAGAATTAGTTTTTTATAATTTAATAATGCATTGAGTATCTACCGTATTTCCTAATACATTGGGAAACATTATAGATGTTCTTTGATATTGGTTATATTTAAGGCTTCTGATGTGGGTATTTTTTGACATTTTTCTTAAACATTGGGAAGGGAATGGGGTATAGAGAGTCTGCTGCTAGTGCTCTCATCAGAGAGTCTCACATTGTAACACATATAAATGAAACGTTAGATGTTTTCCTAGTGTTCTTTTGATGTTATCCTGATCCTAGATAGATATTATTTTTTTAAAATTGGGTAAGAGAAATAAGGATAGTTTCTTTTTTTCCTTTTTTTTTTTTAAGAATTGGTATGGATATATTATATATATATATATAGTTTGTGGTTTATGAATGCTTTAAATAAAAGGTTTTAAAAAGCCTTCGAAGAATAGAGTCGCACATGAAAATAAAGGCTGAACTCATATTGTTTTTAAAGCAAGCAATGCTTAAATATATGCATTTGTATGTATGCTCTAGTACGATGCGAAACACACGCATGTGCGTCGTAATGGCCTACACAGTCCATTGTTGATGAATCTTATAACACAGTAAATTCTTTCTTTTTCTTTCTCTCAAAACTTTTTATAGTTTTAAGATTCGAGTCTCTCTCTTGTTAAAATATAAACTTTAAAAGTGTTCTAATTTGATTTCGTTTCGTACAAAAGATTTCTGAATTCGATTATATCCTGAAAAAATATTTGCTGTAACTCAATACGCAGGTTATGAGCATTTTATTTTCTGTTTTTCTAGTTCTAATTTTACAATTAATGGTTACGTATTTGATTGAAATCCATACAGCTCAGAAAAGAAAAAGAAAAGGAAAAAATTGAAATCCATAGAAAAAGTAACAAAATACACTACTGCTTTTCTTGTGAGACACAGCTAGTACTTGAGCAGCCTGACCCACGCTAAAGAAAAGCAAGGCCATCTCATACCGTACAAAGAAAATAGGGTTGCGTGTGATGCTTTGACAAAAAGAAAAAGTGCACATAATTTAGAAAATAAAGAAACGCAATGCATTAAAACGAAAAAATAAAAATAAAATAATTGAGGGAGAGAGAAAAGAAAAAGAAAATAGTGAAAGGGACAAAAAGGCAATGGGTCCATCAAAGGCATGGAAGATGCACACATATATGCATATGATCACTAACATGCACACATGGAAA
Source organism: Corylus avellana (assembly GCF_965113065.1). Classification (NCBI taxonomy): domain Eukaryota; kingdom Viridiplantae; phylum Streptophyta; class Magnoliopsida; order Fagales; family Betulaceae; genus Corylus; species Corylus avellana. Next base: position 16,228,645 of record NC_142499.1, read on the forward strand.
CCAAACTAACTCCCACTATGGAACAAATAATTTTTCATCATTAACCCACGGAAGCCACCCTTTTTGTCATTTGCCCCAAAAGGTCAACTTTCATCAATCCATAATACAAGCCATTCATACCCCCACTATACTTTTGGATGAGCCAAACACACCCCATGGATTAGCCTACTTGGTCTTATTCAAAATTATTTTGTCCCTCCCCCTCACCTAACTTGTTCTTGTGCGTTTAACTTGAGAAAGAAAATCTTATGAATTTATCATACCCTAAAGTCTAATCATTGCTTTTCTTTTTTTTTTTTTCCAAGTGTTAGAAGGAATATTAGGGTTTGAGTCATTAGGGTTTCAAAGGTTATTTAGTCTTTGTCTCAATAGTGTTTAGCCTATATATTTGGTTGTTTGTATTAAGTTTAATGAGCCGAATAATATAATAGCCTCCACCTTTTGTGTCTAAACTGTTCATACAAACTTTAACATGGTATTGGAGCGTTAGGGTATGAATCCTTTGTAGTATTGTTTTTCCATTGAATTTGTATTTTTTTTTTTTTTGGTTGGCAGCATCGTCCATGTGGGCTTAATGCCCACACGGGAAGTTAGCCAGCCTATTCTGTGGTTGCCAGCGTCGTCTGTAGTGGTTGGTGTTAGGTGGCCGGCATGGCGCAGCAGCTATCGGCAAAAAAAAAAAAAAACTATCACTGTAGTTGCTGCTGGGGTGTGAGTTCTTGTTGCTGGTTATGATGGCCGGCATGGTCTGTAGTGGCCAGAGTTTTCTCTCTTCTTCGGCGAAGGTCCGGCATGCTTCTAGTGACTGTTTATGTTCTGTTTTGAGTGTTTTTCTTCTGTTTTTAGGTACCGCTGGTCTGTTTTGTGTGTTGAGGCCAGTTTTGAAGCTCCGACGAAGTTTCAGCTTGTTTCCGGTGAAACTCCGTCGAGCCTCTGGCAAAGATCCAACAAAGTTTTTTTGTTTTTCCAGTATCTATTTTCGGGCCAAACTTGTTGGTTAATCATATGAAATATAATTGTTGTTAGTTGTTGGTTGTTATTGGTGATCGATGTATCCGACCGGCCTTGGTGTTTTGCGGCGAGAATCGATCCCACCTTGTTATTGATCGATGTATCCAACTGCCCTTGGATTCTCTAGCAAGAACCGATCCAATGTTGTGATCGATGTATCCGACCTGCCTTGGTGTTTTGCGGCGAGATCCGATCAAATAATGGTTGTTCAAGTTTCCAACGTGTTTTCGACTGGCATTGAAGTTTTATTTAATTATCTTATTTGTATTGTGTACTCCAAGCTGTTCCAACTTGAGAGGGAGTGTTAGAGTATGTTTTTCTAGTTGTTTTTTCATTTGCTTGTTTCTTCTAAGCTGGATTCATATGATGTATATGCTCCAACTTGAGGGGCAGTGTTAGAAGAAATATTAGAGTTTGAGTCATTAGGGTTTCAAGGGTAGTTTGGCCTTTGTGTCAGTAGGGTTTAGCCTGTATATTTGGTTGTTTGTATTAAGTTTAATAAGCCGAATAATATGATAACCTCCACCTTTTGTGTATAAACCGTTCATACAAACTTTAACATGGAGAAATTGTCTCAAACCCCAAAGTTTTAGGACAAGGGTTTCGAACTTTCAAAATTCAAATGAATACTTTTTAGTGCATTTAGTTTGTCTTAAAATCAAATAGCCACTTTAGTTTAAAAGTATCTCAAATGGTATATCTGAAATATTTATAAACGCCGTTAGTCCTTCCATCCATGTTCTAATATCTAAGAACATAACCGAGTGCCACGTCAAACCTTCTCACTATCTCCCAAGTATCCCCTGCACCATATCATTTATCATATTCAGCAGGATTTAATCTACATTACTAACATGTCACTTACACGTGCTTAGTAAAATTGACCCAAGTAAAAAACTAACCCTAACTTGGGCTATCCCATCAATTTCCCCTTTCTCCCCAAAATTGCCCACGATATAATTTTCCCCCAAAAACTTTCGAACACTAGGTTTCCCCTAAACAAATTTGAACCATTTCATATGTTTGCATTTCCGACTAATTTTGCTCGTTTGCATAAGGAGAAGTAGATAGAAAGTCGGTTGTTGGAACCTATTTCACGAAAGACATAAAACCCTTGTCGAAGTTGGAATGTCGTAGTGTTCTTTCACGACGGTCTTAAAAAAATTAATAATTAAAATTAAAATTAAAACACACACGACTTCTACAAATCAAAGGTGCATTAATTTTTTAAAAGGTAAAAATTTTATAAATATTTTTGTTTAAAGAAAATTTTTGAAAAAAAAAATGATAAAAACAGCAATTAAAAACACTAGTTGATTCTAAAGCCCTAATTTATGTTTAAAATGATTAAGGGCTTAAAAAACCTAAAACATTTTAGCAGTGATCAATCAGTGTCTTGTAGTAAGCATTGGTGATTGATTAATGTCAATCTGGCATGAAAAATCAATGCTTCCAAAACATTATAAACTTAGCCATTTCTCCATTTAAAGGATTAGGAACCCTAGGAAATGACATATGCTCGACCTCTCAGCCACCTAGATAGAGAAAACCCATTTTTAAGGCCTCTTGCAGCTAAGCAAGTGGATACCTAAACCCTCATTGAGATTTAATTTGAAACCCTACTTCTAGTTTATTGTTTATGTTGTTAACTCTCAATTAATACTTTGTTAGTTGTTTAAATGCAATGATCTAGTTTGAGTTGGGTTATTTTTAAAGAAAATGTTGAGACTTTATGATGTAGATCATGGGACCTAAAGGGAGATCTCTGGAAATCGCATCCGGAAATAGGTCCAACCTGTTCAGACACGCCATCGAATAAGGAGTTTCTAAAAATCGCATCCGGACATGGCGGCTGGCCGTCTGGACATCTCTATGTTAATTTACACACGTTTTAAGTGCTTGTCCGGACAGGGGTATGTCCCGTCCAAATGGACCACGTAGAATTTCAATTTTCTCTTTATTTTATATTGCTTTCAGGTTTAGGGCTTGAGGGCTTATAAATACATGTTCTATAGACCCTAGAACGTACCTTTAGATAATATTTGAGTTTTGTTCAATAAGAAGTCTCGGAGTTGAGTTTCTTCATGATTTTCCTTCAAACCCTAGACAGTATCTAGCGTTTAGAGAAGATTTCTCAGATCTTTGATAGACTCAATATCTAGAAATACCTATCCGTTCTTTTCTGGTTCTTCTTTGCATCCCACTAACTCATGCTGCATCAGTTGGTATCAGAGCCCAAATTACTTTCCATGAATGGGGAGGGGCAACCGGTGTGCACATATGAATGAAGTGCATGTGCGCACGAAGGTAGCAAGTAAGAAGAAACCGGCGATTCGTTTGCTACACATGGGTGATGGTCCGCATGGTTGTCATTGATATCCAAGATTGCGGTACACGGAGGCGGAGGGCAAATTTATCGTTGAGAATGAACCTATAAGTCCTTTTGTGGGGCGTGGAGTGTGTAAGGAATTTCTTACGGCACAAGCTCATGCTATTTCACGAGAAGTAGGCGTCAAGCTCCACACCCCGGAATTTCAAGGTTGCTTGCAACCCAAAGAGTTCGTAGATTGGGTGGTTATTGTTGAAGAGGTTCTTTACTTTAAAAGGATGCCTGATGAACGACGAGTCTCTTTGGTGGTAATCACATTTTGGGAAAGAGTTGCTTCACGTGGCAACAACTGAAGGAAACTAGTGTGTGGGAAGGCAAATTGAATATCAATAGTTGGGAGAAACTATTGAAATACATGCGAGTCGCTTCTTTCCCCATAGTTATACTATGGGCCGAAAATCACAGAATTGGAGACAAGGGTCTATAGCTGTGATAGAGAAAATAGAAAAGTCCTACAAAAAGAAGGTGTCTAGGGAGGTGGTGGAGGTCAAGTATAAATCGGTATCCCGATACATTGGAGGTACGTGCCGACGATTTCGGACTACATGCACCATGGAAGGCAAGGTGGCCAAGCTTGTCATCGATCCAAAGAGTCTTGAGAATGTAGTCTCGGAGGAAGTGGTTCAAAAATTGGGGCTTCAAACCAAAGACATCCTTCTCCCTATTGGATAGAATGGCTCAAAAAAGGAGACAAGGTAAATATTTCTAAACGTTGTCTCGTGTCCTTTTCCATTAGAGCTAAATATCGGGACGATGTGTGGTGTAACTTGGTCGCCATGGATACATGTCACCTATTGCTAGGAAAGCCGTGGCAATGTGAGAAGGCTACGTTCCATGATGAAACAAAGAACACGTACAACTTCATGGTTGACAAGGTCAAGTTGACATTGCTACCTAACCAAAATGCGGGGCCAAAACTTTCACAAGGGGATGGTAAACCGCTACTAGCAAGGCCAAAAGTGAATGACACAAAAAGGGCCATCAAGAGGGTAGTATTGGAAGTGGGTGAGGATGACATGGTTTCCTATGGTGAGGTGATGTCTCAACGGGAGGAGGTACGGCTAGACTACCAAGGTCTGAGGCGCTACACCTGAGCCATTATTCGCAAACCTCAACCCCACTTACCAAATCTGTATTATGTGGAGGAGGAAGATGAATGGGCTGGCGAGGAATTCCAAGAAGATGAATTCATTGATGAAGAGTTCGAGTAACAAGAAGATGTTGAAGAGCCTTCACAGGGGTTCGCAGATTGGGACCCCCCACCAACATTTGATCATGACGAGGAGGATGAGGATCCTAAGGAAAGACCTTTGCCATTCGACCAAGAGGGAGAGTACACAACAAATTGGTTTACTACCATGTTTGGTGGCCTCTACCCCGAAGAAGATGACCCATTGGAAAAGGAAGGACTTGCGGATGGTATTGCAGGTTCTAATGCGGTTTTCGAATCTCATGAGGTTGATAAAGACCTTCCAGGTGTAATGTCTAACTTTAATGATGAAGGAGTAGGTTATGTTGATTTCCTTGGTATACAAGATATTTTATTAAATTCTCATACCAATGATTTTGATGAGCTATATGCGGCGAAGGTGAAGTACATGTTCATAAAGGAGACAACGACTGACCCATTTTTTAGTATTTTCATGGCATGTGGAAGGGAAAAGGTACGAAGGAAGCGCGGCAAACCTAAGTATTGCCAAGTGGCTTATGGGGGCTTCAAAATAATCATCATAGTCTACCGATGATTAAGAGCATCACGTTTCTTGTGGGGTGTTACCTTGTCTTGATCATGAGCAAAGAAGAATGGAACAAGTTGACAGGGCACCCGAAGCACCAGGGAAAGAACCATCCGAATTCGAGGACAAATTCTCTCTAACCTGGGGAGAATGATGTAGATCAAGGGACCTAAAGGGAGGTCTCTAAAAATCGCGTTCAGACACGGGTCTAGCCTGTCCGGACATGCCGTTGAATAAGGAGTTTCTAGAAATCGCATCTGGACATGGCGGCTGGCCGTCCGGACATCTCTATGTTAATTTACGCACGTTTTAAGTTTCTGTCCAGACAAGGGTATGTCCCATCAGAACGGGCCTCGTAGAATTACAATTCTGTCTTTATTTCGTATTGCTTTTAAGTTTAGGGTTTGGGGGCCTATAAATACATGTTTTATATACTTTAGAATGTTGTTTTTGATATTATTTAAGTTTTGTTCAATAAGAAGTCTCAGAGTTGAGTTTCTTCATGATTTTCCTTCAAAGCCTAGGGAGTATCTAGTGTTTAGAGAAGATTTCTTGATCTTTGATAGACTCAAGATTTAGAAATACATATCCGTTATTTTCTTGTTGTTCTTCTTTGCAGCCCACTAAGTCAGTCACGTTGCATCACTTTATGTGTTGTTTGTGATTTCATAGCTTCATACTTACACACAACCCTTTTGGTATATTGATCATGTTTTAGAACTTTGTTGGTAATAAAGGTTACCTCATTTAAGGGTTTTGTGTTAAAGGTTAAATCTTTGATATCTAAATATGTTGTATGTGTGTAACGTGCTTACATTTAGGACCCTAGGACCCTTTTCTGCTAGTGGGTTTTGGAAAAGTTGAATGGTGGGACATGGAAATGGCTTAAATGGGTTTTGGACAGCTAGTGATCAATCAATCCTAAGCAACCCAAACCAAAAACTCATATTAGGGTTTTTTTAAGTTGTTTAGGGTATGTCTTTCAGAAATAAGAAGTTTGACTTTTCGAAAAGTCCAAGGTTATATTTTAGTGTTTGAAATAAGTACTCAACCATTGAAACGCCAAAACACTTTGTCATCAACCATGAATATTTTATTTATAAACTATGCAGTTTGACATACGTGTCTTCCGAAAAAATATGTTGTGAGCCCCCCGGTATTTTATAAATGTTGATTTGCAAGTGCATTGATTCATTGTAATACCCATGAATAAATTATGCATTGTTTGGGGTGAAGAATCTAGGTACATGCACACTAATATATGGATTTAACCATATGGCTCACATTGTATGTTTAATGTTAATTTCCTTGGATCCAATGGTTGGAAGTCCCCGACGCAACCATGTACAGATGGTAGTCATACCCCTAGTTATGTAGATCACCTAAGGTTGGACTCGGTCTGACAACTAGCGGCGGCTAGCCAATGACCTCACTGAGGCACCGATGTTGTACCATATGTCCCACAAATGTGAAACCTCACTGTAAGAGAGTTAAAAGTAGAGATAGGCCATTTAGAGGATGATTGTGGACTATAAAATAATTATTGTTATTTTATTGCGCACTTCATCAACGTGATTTTCTATTTTAAAATTGCAGCATGTTTCCTAAATTATGTCTTGGAGACGTACTACTTTTCATGCTGATATATCAAGCATTATTTATTTAAAACTTCATAACATTTCTAAAAATGCACTTCCATACTTTTTTCCAACTAAATTGCGGTCACTACATGGGCTAAATTTCATTGGCAATTTACTTACTAAGTCTTTGATTTATATATTTATTTTTCACTTGTAAAACATTATTGTTTTATAAACTAGCAAGTGCCAGCGCGAGGGTAAAGTTTAAACTTTTTTCATAAAGACTTGAGTCGCTGAGCAACGCCTCGTAGAGGCAATGTTCGGTGTATTTTTTTTTTATTATGCGTATTGATGTATTCATATGAGCATAGTTTATTTTAGATGGTTATGTATTTTCCTTTAAAAGCTCTAGATTGTATTTGACTTAGTGAAGCTACCAAAGTAATAGTTTTAGTTTAGATCAATAGTTCAATTTCCACAATATTTACTTTGTTATTTGTTAAAACAGGTAGCCCTTCCATTTAATTACTAGTTAATGAAATTTGGGTAGCTACATGTAACAACTATAGTTTGCTAGAATGGACTTACCGCGGATCTTGATATAATCGAGAAGCTCAATGAGTTGATGGAGGGTGGGAGACAAAGTTGCAAGTATATATATGCAGAGGATGATGTTGATGAACGAAATTTTGTTGAGGTGGTGCCTCCACCTTTACTTATAAGTAACTTGTCTGCTGAGATGGACATTCATCACTATTAGCTAAGAGACTCACAAATGCCAGATTAGGATAACTCATAAGTACCTAAGCAAGCTGAAAGTAGCCTCAACAGCAGCTTGTACAGCAACCTAGTAGGGATGAGGTTGATCAGTAATGAAAATATAAACAAGACTCCAAAACACACATAGAGGAGGGTGAATAGGTGTTTAACAAAAATTAATGCAGAATTAAAACTAAGAAGTTTGCAACAGTCAATCACCAAAATATGTAAGTCAGTAAATCACATAGACACAGATATTTTGGTGACGAAAAGGAAGCCTCTCTTAGCACAATATGAAATTTTGTCTCTCAATTCTTTGGAAAAATCGTGCTCTATAGAGTCCTATATATAGGAAATTGAAAATTAGGTTTCCTTTCTGAAGTAGAAAATCTTATTATGGAAAATCCGCATTAGCGTTTGAATGGCTAACGGTCTTGTTCGAATAGAACTAGGGTTTATTGAAATCCAAGTTGAAGTTGGAAAACCCTAAAGCAACTTGAACGGACTTGATACCCGTTCAGACACGGCTAGGTTAAACTTCTTCTCTAACATTTCTCCTCCGAACCCACACCGAACGACCTTGAGAACGAAGCCCTCTGCATTTACTAAGTGCAATTCCCCATTTTCGTCACAAATTGACAAAATAACTCATGTTTCCTAAAACACTCACAAAACACATCAAACGTATGTAGAACAAGAATACTCAATAAACAAAATATCACCTACTCCCCCTGCCGGTACTCCCAAATAACCAAGAGCATGATCAACTCAGCGAATGCATGAAGAATGAAATGCAAGACCATGAACAAACTAAACTTCTCTCCCTCAAAGTATGATAAAAGAAAGAAAAAAAATGTGTACCCCAAAAACATGAATAACTCATGTATTAAGCAATGAATATCCCATAATAGCTCAAAATAATATGTAAGACATACTCTAGGATGCTGAAATATGAAAGACAATCAATCCTAGGCATGTTATGGGACTACCGACCTCTAGGTGAGTCCATTACCTTCCTTACCCAAACCTTCCTAACTCCAAAGATATAATTGTGTTTCTTGTCCAACTCATCTAACCTAGATAACACTCCCCTCATCATTGTGCATAGCCCCTCACAATCTTTCATAGAATAGGAATTCTCGCTCATATGCTCACGGGGTTTCAATTTAAAAACATTAGCTTGAATATGACCAACTTTTTCACAATGATGGCAAGTGGGAACAAACTGTTGAGAAGGTTATTTTTGAAAAGCGCCGAATGTTGCACATTCAAGTCCCTTAACTTGCATATGTTAATTATTTAGCATTGTTATTTGTTTGATTTTGTATGGTTTTATTTTTTTTTAGTTGTTTAATAAAGATACAAGAAATACCATTGATTTTGGGCTTAAAACACACTTTGAGAAAACCTAGCACATGTATCCGTATTTTGACCATAACTTTCTGCTAGAGTATCTGATTGAGGTGAAACTAGTTGCAGTGGAAAGCTAACTCAAAATAATACAATTTATTGTGAAATACAAATTTCCTAATTCGGACGTTTGCTATGCCAAAATCGTCTGACATGATAAGAGCGCAAAGTCGATCATGTGCTTAGAGCGCACCACAGCTGGGATTGAGCTCACCTCAGCCCGCGTGCATAGGTGGGCTTGAGCATACCACAAGTGGGCTCGAGCACACTCGTGCTAAAAGGTCCGAAAGATACTGAAATTGATTAGAAAAGGTTTTTTAGGTCTCCCAATCCCACTGGGAGACTAAATTACGATTTTTCTGGGATTCCTATGGCTTCTAGGGTTTGTTTTACACCCTATAACTATGCCTATAAAACTTGAAGAGAGATGTGCCTAGTTTTAGACCGAAATTATCTTCTTGGAGAGTTAAAAAGAAGAGGAACATGGTAGGAGGCCATCCCAGCCAGAATGAGTAACTAATTCGTAATAGGGCGTTGATGTAGCCTTTTCTAAGTACAATAGTTTAATAGTATTTTAATTTAGGTTTTTCTATATGCATGATGGTTGTATAACTGTGAAAATTAATCTTAATGTTTATATTCAATCATTTTGAATTTCTTTTCTTAGAAAGTCTTTTATATTAATTGAACTCAATCCTTCATATTTTCTGTGATTATATGAATGATTTTTATACAACGATTTTAACTAACACACGATCACTAGGATTTGATAGGCCATGCCTTGGGAAGAAGAATTGTACTACACCATAGTTTAGTGTAATTTAGGTAGACAGTTAGTGCCAACCGAAGATAGGTTATGCTTATTTATTGGTTGTGTGTAGCCTATTAAGGAATTAAATAATCTATACCTAGGAAAAATAGATCATACTGCATCTTAGTGGTTAGGTGGACGGTCCGTGCCAACCGAAGATGGATTATACTTATTTCTTAATGATGGTAATTTTTTGAGTACTCGAGTGAGACAATCCCTATATCATGCATAATATGAATTTTTCTTATTAATTTATGATTGACCATTGTTATGCAATTAGTGGTGAAATCAACCCCCTATTCTATCTCTCATTGTTGGAACAAGTGGCTCATATTCTATTACTAGCCTAT